>NC_136765.1:17200207-17441999 GCF_947034865.1 Barbatula barbatula | reverse complement strand
AGCAGTAGTCGGAGCTAAGACTGAGCCATTTTTTTAAATGCCACTTACTGTACGCTCTTTTTATGTCACGTGGTAACACTCGTTCATAAGGTTTTTTGAGCTAACTGTGGCTGTTGTTACAACAAAAATGATTCAAGAAACCTTATTTTTAACCATTAACAGAAATATGCTCTAACATAGTAACAACCATCAAGAAAGGAGAAGGTGAAAAAGGTGGATATTAATTTATTAAATGAAAGTGAAAAACTGAAAAATATTAGAAAATCAGCAAAATTACTTTTTAAACAACATCAACGGGTAAAAGTTTTGGAAGATTGTTTTGTTTTGATTTATGTTCTAAACAATAACCTTGTAAAATTGTCACTGTTATTGTCATATTTTGACAATTTGGCCCAAAGCTAATAGAATCATGTGATCGATAACTCATTTCAGCTCTGCGAGAATATGATAAAGTTATAGACTCTCTTGTGTTATAGTAAGAAAGGTGTGTTTGTTTGTGTTATGTTTATTTACTCGTGTTACAAATATTCGATGGTGATATGTGTACTTCACATCTTGCTTATTTCTTTACCCTTAATAAAATAATTGAATAAACGACTGGATATGCAAACTTCAATCCAAGGCACAGGATGTGATTTACAGTGACTTTGGTTTCTAGTGGACGCTTTGTTGGAGTCTTTGTGTATGTGCTTACGCTTAAACCAAAACTCCTGATCACACCTCCCTCGGGAAGATGAGAGTCGCTCTCATTAGAGCTCTTCTAATCCAGAGTCTAATGGCTTTGTACGAATCAATTAAGGCTGGGTCAATGTAATTTCCAATTCAGTCGGCATTAGTGTGAATTGAAACTCGGCTGTCTAATAGAAAATTAACTGGTGTTTTTAAAGAATGATCTTAAATGCTCATGAATAAAACGGACAAATATAGCCTTATCTATATACCGATCAGTCGGTTCACGGGCATATTCACGGTCATATTCATGTTTTTCTGTAGCATTGAATGAATTCCTCAGTCTTTACTTTCAAGGTTTTCACTGGTGTTATCTTTGGGGAGCTGCGCAGACTCACTGTTCTCAGAGGGGTCTTTTCCACTGCCATGAATGATACCTTAGAGAAAGACTTGTTACTGGCTTTCAAACCTCAGATACTTTGCCGTGTAAGCAGCTGACAAGATGAGACTACTTATTATCGATGTCCTTTATGGCTCAATAGATTGGTGAGAGCCTAATGGTTCAGGATCTGAGCCTTGCAAAGGTTTCAGGATCAGACCCGAGAATGGCAGTGATACTGATATCTGCGAAGTAATCCTGTTCTAGCACGTGGTGCCTTTCAGTAAGTGTACAATCTCTTTGGTAAGTTTCATGCCGTGGATCTGTGAGGGAGTTTTTGAAGATGTTCAATGTTCTGCTCTGCGTGAGTGGCAGTGTCTCCTTCTTTCTTGTTGTGGTGCAACTTGAATTTGGCTTCCAATGTTTTCAGCAAACTTGAGACAAAAAAAGACACATACTAACACATATTGTTTTATGCTCTGCTCTTGATACATCATCATAAATTGTTCTGATCATCACTCCTGCAGGCCATCCATCCCACGTTCAGCTCCATATGGGTACTGCTGTGTGAACTTATTGTGATTTCTGATTCATATGTACATATAGTCTCGCTCCGCTCGGGTGCAGACAGCGGAAGTCTCTTCTCCTCAGTGCCCTTCTTCTGAGATATAGGAAATTAATTTGGAATGTGATGTGAATGCATTATGTGTCTGCTATGTGTGTCTAAGCAAGTCTATGTGTAATACATGCTTTTTATTTCACGCTCTCTAAATTGGATATCATGATATCTAGACAATTACAAAAACAAATGGAGTTAAAACAGAGAAATGGAATATGTATTTACACATAGACTGAGACATACATACAGAAAATAATAATTTCCTGTATGAATGCAATGTTTCGGAAGAAGGAGTGCTGAAGGAGCGTCCTCATCCGAATGCAGGACTATATGTACAAGCTGAGGGATTTTACATTTCTTTAAAAAAGTTATTGTCGGTTAAAGGAATGGTATACACAAATTTTAATTTGACATCCTCATATTATTGCCTGATTATTGCTTTTGAGCTAAATGCACTAGACACAAACCACTTTACTTTAGAAAGGTAATCTACACTATATTTGTTCTTTATGCTACTGTAACGCACTTCACAGTAAACCGTGATCATTTTCTCTACTGGTTTAACTGTTCAAGCTTGATAATCATTCATGACCACAAGTTCCCGTTCAGCAGGCACTTAAAAAATAGCTTTTTGTGCCAATGTTTCTTGTTTTTATGTTTTCATAGAAATGCTGTGATGCAGCCATTCATTCAATGCCATTTGAAGCGGGATCTTTGTGTTACAGCTGGAGATGTAACTGCGCACACACACACGCGCGCACATACACACAAACATGTACATTTGGATTGACATTTGGCACTGGAACGAGTCCAACATAAGACGGATTGCTCTCGCTCTCTTACCTCCATTTGTTCTTTGTTTTCTTTTCCATCATCATTACATAAATCTTATAAATCAACATCCAATGCATTAACTACCGCACTGCACTATTTTGCCTAATTTGATTACGTTAGCATATCAGTTTATGCAAATCTCCACCCGTTTCGATTGTTATCAAATACAAATAATGGATTTACGATGGTTAAATAACAGTGTCTGGTTTTAAATGTGTCAGTTCAGATATGATGATCGCTGTAATAATGACTTGAGTACATTTTTTACATTACATGTATTTTTAGGGACAAAGCTAATAACTAGGGCAAGTTTGTGCGGAGCTGTGGTTAATGTTCGCAGTGGAAGCAGTTGGACTGACAGAAGAACAAAGGGAGTGATTCTAATTATTCAGATGAGTATCCACAATCCTCCAGAAATCACAGGAGACCTCTGAAATTTCTCTTCAGGCTCCGAGTCGTCATATTTCAAAAAGCACACAGCTTGTCCCACCAGGGAGAAGGTATGGCGGATCGTGAACGCACACAGATGAACTTCAAAATAACTGTACTGCCGCAGAAATCAATCGCACATACTTTGGCAAAGGGCCACGGCAGAACCTTCACGCCTGTTCATGTGCCTTCAGTTTTCGGATTTTGAGTGGAGCCTCCAAAAACAAAACATTTTCGGAATCACTCGTCCACACATTAGGTCAGTTGAGTAAAATTAGTTGTAGATTAGTTCTTCAAAATGTCACCGTCGCTTTTTTCCATACGATTACAATCCTTGTATCACATGTACAGGTGTGACATGTGTTTCAGTGGAAAAACTCTCCATTTAAGAACAGATTTTTAGAACCAAAAAAACTAAAGCGAACCAAAAAATACAGAGATACAAACTAGTTTTCAGTTATATACCCATGAGAGGAGAGAGAGAGTGAGTGAATAGAGAAGAAAGCAGAAAAAACTTATCCTTGGTGTGCTGGTGAATATGTAATGTGTTTTCCTAAGCAAAAACAGCAGCTTGTTCACTGCCGGGCAACTGTGTACCTGAGATTACATGAGGAGCATCTGCCACAAACCAACAGAGTAAATAGAAAAAAGTCTGAACGTAAACCACATCACCACTACATCTGCACTGTTTTTAAAGACTTCAGACCTACATTTATGCCATTTTAAAAATATTTACAGGACTGCTTCCTCCTCACCTTTGAGTAGTTGAATACCCATTTCTTCCAAAGCAAATTTTCAATATATCCCAGGATGTTTACTGTAGCATAATTTGAGTACCATCATTAAAATGGAACTAAAGTGGGTTATTTTCCTTTATATATCGTGTTTGGTAGCTTATCAAGCGATTACACGATAATTTACTTGCATTTTGTTCGCATTAGAATTTCAGAAAGTACTGTTCACTGCAACGCAACCTGTTACATGTGCATAGATGGTACACGGAAATCCTTTGTGCTGACTTGCTGTATTGGATTTCCTTTAATGGGAGGTTGAACATGCTATTAAGTAGGTAATTTAATTCAAATTATCCACGGCAAATAAATGCCTCAGGTTTGTTTTGAGGGCTGTGCAAGGTTTCTGCCATGTTAGCGTTTGAAACCCCAACCAATCAGAAATTCGACATACATGCAGAGGTTTCTTCTCTTGGCCTATATGCTCTGGCAAAATGGCAAAAGTTTCTGAAAACTGCAATCTTGGACATCCAGAAGGACAGCGACGATACATGTCTATACATGTATAGATGTTCTGAAATAATTGAAAGGAATAAAGAAATAATTTTGCCTAATAACTTACCCTCCCCCGTGCCACCTCAGACTTCTTCTTAACTGAAGAAATGTTATCTTTTTATATTAGGGTCGACATGGTGATGCTCCATGTTGTACCATGTGTCGGAAAACAAACTATATTTATTATTTTATTTTACTGATATTTATAATATACAATAGCATGAGAGAGATTTATCTTCGTTGTTTTTTTATTTTATTTGTGCAGTCACACTATAGGGCACATCCCATATCTATCATTAAAAGTGATGTAAATGACTCCAGTTGGTTAATACTGTATCTCTTCTGAAGTAAAATCGTCATTCTGTAAGAGAAGGAAATATTCTGAGCTTATTTAGCTACCAATGTAATGTCATGGATGTTAAATGGATAAAAGTTTAAATATGTCATCACATCGATACATTTCATTGGTTCTCTTAGTTGGATTACTTTGGTGATGGGTGTAGGTGTGTTTTGGAGCTTCTCCATTTTGATCCTAATAGAGAATGACAACATGATATTGAATATAAAATTACTGAAGAAAGTAAAATGTTGTTTATTTTTTGTGAGCTTTTGCCTTAATGAGTGCTAAATTAGAAAATGAATTCTAAAAGATTCTATCTCTTCTGGTCTTGGTAACAACTTTCTGACTGAAAGGTCACAGTCTGTGCTCCTCGACGCAAGCGTCGCCTCTGCATCTACTCTGTGTGTCTACAATGACTTAATTCAATTAAGCTGTTGTAATTTCCTGGCACACACTGATATAGTCCTTTTAGAGCCGCAGGTCTATGAGGCGCTGTGTACCTGATAGTGGATTAGCATTTAGACGACTACTGCCGAGCCATGTTGAATATTGCTCCGCGCTAGACTCTAAGGTCATTTTATTCTTCCTAAAACTCATTCCATCCTCCCTCGGGGTACAGGAGCGAGTCGAGCCGAGCCGTCCGGCAGCGGGGGTCACAACAAGCCCGCAACTATAGGACAAATGGGTGAATGGCAGAAATGAAGAGAGAAACTTTATACCCGTCAAAATGAAGGAAAGAGATGAGCGCCTTATCGCGCCTTGTTTCGTTTATCTATCGTGTACAGGATTTCTCATACATCATTCGGTGGACAGGACTAAAGTCTTTTCTGCTGTAAGTGTGCGAGTGGAACATTGAGTCTGAAGTCCCTCAGTTGCCCTTCTAGTGGCTGCAAAAAAAGGAACACATCTGTCTATCTGCCTTTCTTTTTGTCTGTTGAATACTATATATGTCACTTACAAATGCATTTCTCATTCACACACACAGGCACGCACGCACACTGATTATAGAATTGATGCACTCACTAATCCCGCTCTGGCTAAACTGAACACGTCTACAGCGATCTCGGCATTCGGGGTCCAAATCAGAAGTCAGTTTTGCAGTCCACCATAGTAGAATTCACACACATGGTGATGTTCCATCTCCATTTCCTCATCCTTCAGATCACATTATCTAGGGTTGGATTAAAGCGATCATGTTGGATGCACGGGCTGTCTGCCAGGCTGTTGGCTCTGTCGCTCTAAGATGGTCCTCGCTGTATCTGTGGGTGTCTGAGTGTGTCCGAGCAGCCCTACTTGGCAACTCGAAGTCCAAATCTGTCTATTCAGCAGTACCAGCTGGCCCACCCCCTACATAATCCTTTATGCCAGCTATGCCCTTTGGTACAACCCCCTCCCACCGCCCGCTAAGGACCGTGCTGGTATTTGAGCGAATGACTCTAGTCGTGGACTGCCTAATATGACCGTTTCACCCACGTGCCAGCGGGACGCGGTTCATGACCCCCGTCACATGCTCTCTCATTTTTAATCTGAGATCCCGCTGGAGGAATTTGTAAACCTAAAAAAGTGTTCTTCAGGGCTCTGAGTACTGTATTAGAGGATCTCACTGCTGGAGTCATTTTGAAGTAGCATTCTTTTCACGGATAAAAGAAGTGGTTTCAATTATGTGTCTGTGCTTGTGAATCTGTTAATGTGAGAGAAATGATAGAGAGGGGATGAGGGAAAGATGGAGAGAGAGATCTCAACAGTATCCTGACAGCCTAGATCAGGGGTACTCAATAGGCGGACCGCGGTCCGGATCCGGACCCAGACGCAATACAATTTGGACCGAATCCAAAATCAACATTATAATTTAGTCATGATCCAAGCGAGTTTTCATTGGTGCGTGATTTCACGCCTATATTGTTTTACTTTTAGATGTGGTTTATCTATCTTCTGTGTCCAATCCAAAGATCCAATCGAGCTGTAATAACTGTAATCCACATGACAACTCACTCACTCAACGTTGGCGGCAACCGGATCATTTTACAGACTCGGATCTTTGAATCTCGTTCAGGAAAATGAACGAATCTTTTTTCGAGTAATTTCGTTTATTTGTTAATTTCAGCAGCATAATATAATCATGTTAAATAGGCCAACACATCTAGTACTCACGAAAATGTTGATTACATTGGAAAAAATAAATTGATTAGTTGGGTCCAACTTAAATGCAGGTTTCATATGAAAGATTCGTTCAAAATGAACGAATCGTTCATGAGCGACACATCACTGTGTATGTGATTCGCAACAACGCAGTTGCTAATCCATCTGATAACGATACGTGTTTCCTTGCTAGCGAAGATCATGGCGTGCTCAAAACCTGAAAAAAGGAGAAAAGTCGATTCTGAAAATCGCGAATTTAAATCAGAGTGGACTGACAGTTATGCATTTGTGCTGCCGGTGGGGAGCACAAAACCAATGTGTTTAATTTGCAACGAGACGGTTGCAGTTGTCAAGAGTGGTAACGTGAAACGTCACTATGAGTCAAAGCATGGACACTTTGACAACAATTACCCCCCTAAATCTGAGGTAAGGGCCAGAAAAATCAAACAACTGCAATCCTCATATCAAGCAACATGCAGTGTAATAGTTAGATCAGCCACCCAACAAGAGCGTGCAACTGAAGCCTCATTGAGAGTGGCATGGGTCTTAGGAAAGCACAAGAAACCATTCTCTGACTCAGAGATTGTGAAGGAATGCATGAATGAAATAGCAAATGCCCTGTTTGAGGGAACTCAAAAAGATGACATCATACAAAAAATAAACCAAATATCTTTGTCTGACTCCACTGCTGTAAAGCGAACTGAAGTCCTTGCTGATGATTTGCTTGACCAAATGAAGTCTGCAATAAAAAAGGCTAAATGCATTTCATTGGCTTTGGATGAATCCACAGACAACACAGACAACGCACAACTTCTGGTGTTTGTCAGATTTTTTGATGAAGAGAAGGGAGAATTCTGTGAAGATGTGTTAGGCCTCACAGCCCTCCATGGACACACAAGAGGGGATAATATTTATGAAGCACTGATGCAGATGTTGAGAGACAGAGAGATAGATCTGAAGAATGTTATTTCCATTGCTACTGATGGCGCTCCTTGTATGACTGGAAGAGAGAGGGGATTAGTGGCACGCTTGAGAGCTCATCACCCTGACCTCATTGCATATCATTGCATTATTCATCAGATGGTTTTGTGTGCCAGTCTTGAAGAAAAGTATGCAGAGGTCATGACAACAGTAATGAGACTTGTGAACGTTTTGAGGGCATCATCTGCTCTTCAGCATCGCTTGTTGCGCTCATTCCTAATAGAGGTGAATGCAGAATTTGATGATTTGCTCCTCCACAACAATGTCCGTTGGCTTAGTAAAGGCAAGGTACTGGAGCGCTTTTGGACATTACGGAAAGAGTTGGAAACCTTTCTGTTGGATCAGAAGAGTGCAAAAGCAAAACCATTTGTGGAATTCATGCAAAATGAAGAAAAAATGGAAATTGTTGCATTTCTCTCTGACATTACCGCCCATCTCAATGATCTGAACATGAAGCTTCAGGGAAAAAATAACACAGTGTGTAACCTCACATCAGCTGTCTGTGCCTTTCAGAAAAAACTGGAGCTCTTCAAGTGTGACTTACACCAGGACCTTATTCACTTCCCAAAGCTTTCGAATCACACAGCAGGAAAACATCATCATCACAATCATGCTGAATTCCTGGACAAGCTGATTGAAAATTTCCAAATTCGATTTGGAGATTTCCCTCTGGGGAAACAGGTCTTACTATGCATGGAAAATCCATTCCTTGTCAAAAAAATCGCAGAATTTTCAACTGAAGCCCTGAAAATCTGCCCATGGGCTAGTGCTGCTTCTCTTCAATCAGAGCTAATTGAGCTTCAGGCAAACCTTGCACTGCAGGAGTCTCTCTGTGACCCTACCACCTTCTGGACTAAGATGGTCTCCTCAGCAGGTGTCCCTTCCTTGCAGAAGATGGCCCTTCAAATTCTCACCATGTTTCCCTCAACATACTGTTGTGAGTCTGCTTTTTCAACCATGAATATGGTGAAAAACAAATACAGGAACAATCTCAGTAATGAACACTTACATCAGTGCCTCCGCCTGGCCCTCACACCTTTTATGCCAAAGTTTAAAGAACTGGTGGCACAAAAAAGGTGTCACTTTTCACACTAATAATGCCAGACCACATCACCTTTTGTACATAGTTGAACGGATTTACCGCCTTTTTTGTTAAAGTTCTCTTTTTGGATTTTGACCATCACTGTTCCGGACCCTGGACGTAAGGAAAATTTGGTGAGTGGACCTTTTAGGTTTCTAATTGAGTACCCCTGGCCTAGATGATATCATCGACTCAAACCGGCAGATTTAGTCTTTGATGGAGTGTGTGAGCGGCTGCTTGTGTGTGTTCCTGTCCTTTGCCGAAGCTGTTGAGATTAGATTGACAGCGACGCAAGACACTGGAGAAAAAGGGAAAAAGTCCCAAAACAGAAGGAGAAATGGACTGAAACACAGAAGAGAAAAACTGGAAGGGAGATTGATGCTTTGGCCAAGTGCTTAATACGTGCAGCAAACACATTGAGCCGTGGAGAAAAGCAGGTTTGAGTCCAACCAAAATAATGGCCTGATTCTGTTTCTCTCATTTATTTAATAATGTTTTGTCCTCTCATGGGGGATTGCATTAAACACTTATTTCATTATATAGTACCTTTCTAATTGATTGTCATTCTTTTCACTGTGGATATGTGAATTATTGTATGTTTATGTCATTCTTTGTACATTCATCTTATTGTGTTTCTGCCTTTTTTGCCCAACCAACAATTTACAACAGGCAAAAAATGGCATTACCAGCCATGAAAATCATAATAATTTGAAACACTTTTGTGTGAATCCTATGAAACTTCCCGTTTCTAAATTTGTTCACATTCTGTATTGATCATGTCACCTATAATTTCAGAGTGGATACAAATAATAGCGAATTTTCTCTACTGTCATAAGCAGTTCAATGGATGCTTTACCGTCCCAGTACACAATATTGCAATAGTCTGCTACATTCTCCACATTCTAAAACTTAAATTCCACGGTCGAGATTTGGAGTCAAACCATGCAAATTCCATTCAGCTCTACATTTTTGGATGTTTACACCTTTTACACCTGATTTGCATCATTCCTTTTGTGAATCGGTTGCTAAAACAGGGCAGACAGCAACTTTATTTAACAGCATTTTAAACCATTGCACAATACTTTAGTGTTGAGTGAAATAAGTTTAACATTCACAGGAAATTGCGTGTCTTGATTTCATTAAATTATTTAAGTAAACCTGATGACTTGCTTTGAAAGCGCACTATTGTTACGATTCTAAAAATCTGAACTGCTCGCATAAATCACTAAAATGATCTCATCTGACTTGTGTTAACTTTGTTTGCTGTTTTACATCCTGGGTTCATATACATGCTCCAGAAATAGCTTTTAATTAGGTGTCAAAAACGTAAAAGCTTTAAAGGACATTAAGGCTTCACGTTGACAACTCAGAACTGGCTACAGCTTGTTCTTATGCGAAGCTCTTATCACGTGCTGCTGTGGGAAAGGTTTTTTGTTCACAGATGTTTTCTTTCTCTCTTTCACGCTTCTTCTATGGACAACACCTGCAATTCAGGTAAGACAATGTTACATTTATACATTTCCTATTATTTACTCATTGTGGCTCAGTCATATGCTAAGGAAAAGCATGAAGCATATCGTGCGCCTGAATCCTTTAATTAAACGCTCATTGTGTTTACATCAGCCCTGTCGATACCCGTTGTAATTTCCTTAAACACCCATCTTCAGATGCTCCTGTGATTGGTTTGTATGCATCCTAACAGAAACTCAATGGAGAATTTAGGGACGGATATAGATGTGAATTAAATATGAGAACAAGGAGATAGAGAGACCAAAGGGAGGTATATATGTTCTAATTGAAAACGATCAGCGTAAACTCGCGCCAGGTAGGCGCTGAGACAACCGACGCTCCCATTGCTGATATACAAGAGAACATCGCCTACCAATCCACACCCGAAGGGAAGCTTCTCTGTAGCTCTATAATTGATTCCTTTAAATGCCCAATCAAGAGTTTAATAACAGTTTGAAGTGTTTTCAGGATGAGGGAAAGAAAATCATGACAGCAGTGTTGTGAAAGCGATCTGTGGTTTGTTTTATCGATTAGCATCTTAAACTGAACTTTAAAGGTTAGTCACATCCTCAGACCATACGGCCACAGTCCGCCCACTTTACTCAATAGACATCTCCACACAATCTAACAGGAATTCACAGCTATTTTACTATGGCTAACTTGTATGAAGATGTCCAATCTTATTTGTACCTTTTAGTACGATTTCTGTTAGGTTTAGGGGGGGGCCAGGGGGAGGGGCTTCAGACAACAAAATGTATTTGGTTTAGTCACCTTGTAAAATAGTTATGAATATCCATGAGATCAGATGTCTACAGATTCTTGTAGTATTGTACAAGTATCAAGCGTAGCGTCAGTTCTGGCAGGTCACGTGAGTCAAGCTTCAGCCGATCAGATCAGGTGCAGCTTATCAACGTTTATACCCAATAGTCAAACAACACATACTAGACTGCGTCCTGTTTAAGTTGCCTTTCTCTGCTCCTTATCAGCTGCTTAACTGTGCCGCACTCAAAACCCACCTCCATCCCCATCTCCTCCATATCTGCCTGCATCTGTCGGATCATTTTTATTTAATCCTGTTATGCATCATGAACTGTTCTGATCCCCACCGTGGGGCAACGTGCATTGCTATTAGAGTTTGCCCATAACAGTTTAATTTCGCCAACCTTAAATATTGCAGTGGTCCTCGCAGAAAATGTGTTCATAGAATTAATTTGCAAAGAGTACTACACTTTTCATTTCTTTTTGACATTGTTTAAAATGTTTTAGATTAAAATATGTTTTTATTTTTTTAATGATTAATTTTTACATATTTTTGGTAGCCCTGCCCCTTAATGGCACGCAAAGTCAGTCATCCTCTTACATGCATAAGTGGTCGGTTGTTGGCCAATTAAAGCTCTATAAAGCATTAGACCTTTTGTTTGGCTTGTCTGCTCACCGACAAAAGGTCTAACCATTTGAGACTATTCTGATCGTTTCATGGCGACCTGTCTAAATTATCAATAGGCCTCCTTTTTTATTGCCCTTTAATCTCTCTGTATACTCCCTACATTTGGACCTAGAACCTCTTGAGATGATAAATGTTCCTCTACAGGCCTTCTGGGTGCTAGTCTGGATCTGGAATCTTTTACATAGATCTTAATCCATGACAGGAGTCTCTGAAAGAGCCAGAATAGGTCCTAAACCTCGATGTTCTATTTTAGTCTTAATATGAAGATCAGTCAAAAAAGTTTCTTTAATACTGAAATCCAAGGTTTCAGGGGCAGCAGATCTTCTCCTCTGCATGGGCTAAATTTGGCAGTATCGATGTGAAAAGAGAACAAATGAAGATTTTTTCAATTTTTTCCAGCTGAGACATTTCAAATAAATATAGTCATGAGAAGATAATTTCAGTTAAATAATTTTCCCCACTATATACAGGTAGTCTTCTTCATGATACATACTCAAAGCATTTCAGACTAAATTAAAATAATGTAAACAAAAACATGTTTATAGTATGCAACATTTGGAAGAAAAACATTGGTTTGATTGCTTCAGTGTTCCAGATCTATTAGCCTTTTATACATTTTCCAAGTCATAGGTTTATGAAACAACAAACAGTATAACATGATATATAGAAATATGATATCAGCCACACAGACAGATTTTGAACATTAGACAGTAGATGGGTTTTTTGATGGCCAATCACAGCACTGCTTTCTCTCATGTGACTTGAATATCAACAAGCTAAAGGGAAACAGAAGATATGCTGCAATGGTTGCTTTTGGAGAGATTTACTTTGAAATGTATTTTTTATTTTTGCACATTTTAGTTTTCGACTTTTCGGAAGGCACTGCCTTTTTGTAGCCTGCTCAGAGAATTTCCCCGGGAGTGTGTGTTATTAAAAACAGCAGCTTACATCCTTGATACAACAAAAAAACTAAAGAGAATAACCTGTAGAATGGCTGATAGAGCGGCAAACATATCTAACCTTAATTATTTGATAAGATCGAGTCTTATTTTCCTATGCATTCCAACTCATTCATCCAAACATATTTCTTTCTTTCTCATGAGCCATTACACATACAGATTATGAAATGAAAAAAGAACCATAGTGCATTTTGTTATGCTAATGTGAACAGTACATTGGGCGACACAGCAGACGTGATGTTTTTTACATTAAAAGTGTGACCTGAGGGTCTGTCAGCTAAAACATTTCTTCGTTACACACGTGATATGTCTCTCGTTACTGTCGTATTAAGGAAACGGTGACATGCTCTGCGTATCTGTATACCTTTAGGCTTGTGCAGATGCCTTGGGCAGTATCAGCTCGGTGTGTGAAAGAATGCATGTATGGGTGCCTATCTGTCACTATGAGTTGCTGTTGTTTGTTGTCTGTGGGCAAGAGAGAGAGAGAAATATGTCAGTAGAGCACGGTGTAAAGTCATTCATCTATTCATACTGTGATGGATGACATATGCTTATAATATGGTAATATGACACAAAGTTAAAAACAGCAAACTGGAGAGAAATGTTTTTTTCTTGTATAATATTCATTTGTTTAGCTACAGTTCACCATGATGTTATGAGCAAACATTTAAGAACAAATACGCTTATACAGATTTGGAACAACTCAAGGCTGAGGAAATGAAGACCGAATTTTTATTTTGGCAGCGGCTATTTGCACTAATTGTAAATACCAATTGATGCTATTTACACTAAGTGAAAATAGCGACAGCTGCTATTTACACTAAGTTGAAATAGTAGTAAGTTCTGTTTACACTAAGTGAAAATAGCAGCATTTCTGAGCGTTATGCTATTTATACGTACCAAAAATAGATGTAGGGCCTTTTTTTCTTCGAATTTAGTAGTTAGATGCTTTTTACTTATAAATAGTGGCAGATAACGTTACTATTTGCACCTCAGTATTGTTGTACATTAAACATTATGCAATATTAACAGACAGTAAATCATTATATTTCTAAAAAATATTAAAATGATGGCAACTTATTGAGATATTAAAGCCCTATACCTACCCCTAACCTTACCCTAAACCTAAAGTTTATAAATAATGAATTTTAAGTCTAAAATAAATTTTATTGAAAACAAATGCCTTTATGAGAAGGTTTTTAGTATAGAACCCCAGTCTCCCATGCCGCACCATACAGAGTCTACACTTTGTGTCACTGTTTGAAATGGCGTCAATTTTACAGTTTCTCTATTCCAATCACATATTGGTGGGCTGGACTAGTGTAAATAGTCTTTGGCAAAAAGGTGGGCTATTTGTGCTCAGTGTAAATAGACACTATGTTTTATTTTTGGGTGAACTGTCCCTTTAATAGACATTTTTGTTACATTAAACAATGAAGTTATAAGGAAAGGGAGAAATGGGTAATGGGATCAATAATGCAGGATAGATCTGAACCTTTAACCTCTCGAACACAAATACTTTTATTTGCTCTTCCCACGTTACAAAAGTGCACCGTCCCTCCTCTACGTCCAACACAAAGGTGTTTTTATGCGTGTCAAGAAGGACCTCCGCCATCCCAAAAATAAAATCGCAATCTCAGTGATGTTCTGTGACCTAACAAAGGACTGTACCGAGAGAAGCTGTCTAGCGTGTCAGAAAACTGCCGGCAGCAGCACGCTGCAGGTCAGAACAGCCAAAAGTCAGAGACTGCAACACTAAAGCTGGCATTACACCAGATGCTGTTTCACATGAAAATACTGTCAAAGAGAAATATCTTTTCACTTGTCATTTTTGTATCTCACTCTCCGTCGATCTCTGCCACACACACATTCAGGTAAAGTCTGTTTTCTATAGGCTACCCATCTGTGTGTTAAGTTGTATCTAAAATGGCCCAGTGCAATGATAATTTTAGTGCATTTCTTTCACATTTGTTTTGATCATTTCTGTTTTTATCATCCTCATTTGAAATTGTTAGAGGCTGTTCACCGTATGGAAGATAAGTATAACTATAAAAATTAAGCTTTAAAAATCGCTCTAAAGAGTATAGTCACGTTCGCACAACAACTATTTCTATAAAGATTCAGAACTGTTTTTCTAGCTGGTGAACAATAAAATATACTGCCAAACAGCCTCTGGCAGAATTGTGAATGTTGTTTAGCTATAAGTTTTATGTCTGAATTAAAGATGGTAGCAGTCGGGAAGAGGTGTAGGGTGGGATGTTATACTTATCAAAATAATATGTGTATATTACAAGTCCATACTACAAGCGTTCAAGACACGTGCTTTGCATCCCGGCCACAAGTGCATCTTCAGAGAGAGCATCCATCCCTCGCTTTATCATTATGGTTATTGGCATAGTGTGAATTACTTTGGAACAACCAAATAATATTATTGTAAATGTAAACATACTAAGCATGACTGTAAGACTAAATAACCATGTTTCATTCAATAGGTCACTAATGGCCAATTTTTACTTGGGTGTCGGACCTACACCGTAGCCTCTACGCCGTAGGCTACGTGTCGGTTTTCATTTACACTTCGTTGTCCACGTCAACAGGCAATGACCACTAGGCGTCAGTGCCCACGCGCACGTGTTGCTTGTGTAACCAAGACAAGAGCCGAATCGTCTCGTTTGAGAAGCATAAGCAGTGGTAGCAGCAAGTAAACGGTCACTTTTATTGCAGCTTGAGATGTTAAATACAGAAGAACAAATAATTTTACATTCGGAAATGTGTTTGAGTAACATGATGCTATCGCAGAGTTTTTTGACATGAGGGAGGGGTTCAACAGACCAATGAAGGCGCTTGCGGTCTGCCTAGCTACGCCGACGCACAAGTAAAAATTGGGCTTGAGACCGTCTTGTCATTTCAAATCTGTATGACTTTCTTTCTTCTGTAGAACATAAAAGACGATATTTTGAAGAATGTTGGTAACCGAACAACACCCATTCCTTTCTATTGTATGTACACAAAACCAATGCAAGTCAATGGTTACCGCTGTTGTTACCAACCTTCTTCAAAATATATTTTTTGTGTTCTTCAGAAGAAAGAAAGTCATACAGATTTGAAATGGGGTGTGTAAAAGATGTCAGATTTTTTGGGGTGAACAATCCCTTGAATTCTAGCCGTAGTGAGTTTCAATATTATGTTCTCTTTAATTAATCAAATCAGTGAAATATTCTCTTAATTATATTCAGTAATTTGCGTAATTGTCTAAATTAGCTGTTTGACAGACTGGAGAGTGCAGTGCAATCTCATGTGACCCTAGGCTAGCCTTTGGACATTTGGTTGGCATTGCTGCAATTTGAATCGTCTTATTCTGCTGTTTAGATTTGTCTACCTGCGTAGGCTGAAAATGCAGGCTATGAATGTTTACACTTAGTGCATACTTACCACCTAAAAACCAAAGGTCAAGAATTTCTCATCGTAAGACACCAACATTGCTTCATTACGAAATGCGAACGCCTTCGAACATGATCATTAATGCAAGCTACCCACAGGACAGCCCTGTCTCAAACACAAACACACATGCACAATCCAAACCCCAAACTTCCCTCCAACCCACAAACACTACACATCGTCATTCAAGTCCGACCAAAGAACTCCCCCTGTATACAATGAATACCTAAGATAATTTGTCACCACGCCACTAGTCGCTCATTAAAGATCCCAACCCCATGCGATTCACGTCTGCCATAGCAACGCATAGATGGAGCTATGTTTTAGCAAGTTGAGCGTGTAATTGACCACGACCTACTCGGCTACTCATCTCTGCTCTCTCGCTCTCCTCCTTCACATTTATCTTCTGCCATACATCTATTCCTTCAAAGTCTGTTCACTTCGCTCTCTTTCCCCATGTGTAGCTGGTGTATGTGCGTTACATTCTCTGCAGCAGCCGAGCGAGTGCCCTCTTGCCATCTGTAATTTATTACTTGAGCTGCTCGGAAAACTTGAGGAATTCAAGCTTTGTTACATACGCGTGGTGCAGATTTCGCCGCCTTCTACCTTAACTTTCAATTTTTTTCTACTACTAAGGATTTGATGTTACATTTAAGTTATATGAATTAACTTATTGCGTTAGCAGTTATTGATATGACAAATTCTAAATATGTGATGTTACCTTCATTGAAACACTACAAATCATTAGCACCTGCATTCTATATTTATATTATAAACAGAATATTATATTACTGTACTTTTCTCATATATTTTATCAATTATTTGTGTAGCTTTTAAATTGAACATGACTAAGCTATTGATACACCAGGGACATAGTAATCTGTGCGTATCATTATGTGGACATAACTCACTCACTTTTGTGTTTTGTGATGGTTTATGATAAAACCTATTGTCAGAGGTTGCTTTTTCATAGCTAATGGGATGTGGGGAGAGATCAGTTATTTCAGTGTCATTTTTGTCTGAAATTGCCTTTAGGAGAAATAGAAATAAATGCAAATCACACATTAGCATTCGTGTGAATAGGCGTTCAGATCAGCTCATTTTGAATGAATTTGATGTTTGAGTGTAAAATGATGAGTTCATGTTGAAATATATTTCAATTCAACATTTTGGTGTATTGACAGATCTGAGCACGGTCATAGACATAGTCGAGATCTCTTCAAAACTCTTGAGGAATATAAAGTATACTAGGGTCAAGATAAACATCTTAGAATTCAGAGACAAAAGGTTTCATTCAATTTCAATAGATTTTTATTAATGTCGTGGATGTACTATTTGACCCTTGTGTGTACAGTACTTTCTCTCTTTGTTCCGATAAGGCACAAGTCAAATCGGTGGCGTGTACAGCAGCGAGTATTGCATTTCAACAGTCGCATTGAAGTGTGTCTGTAATCTGAAAGACAAACTACTATCTAGTCTGCAACAAACAGACAAAAGGCAGCGAGAAATGAAAGCACAATGTGTGGTGGTCAGACAAGACTGGTGGGGCACTCATGCTGAAAGTTTAATTAAAAGCATTGTTTACTATTACCCAAGACCCGACAGCCTTGACTAGCTTGAAAGTGTGTGCAATGGTACTGTATGTATTGATAGCGTGTGTATGTGTGTGTTCGGTCTGTTTGTTTGGTGCTCTTTAAAGCAGACTGTTGTTCTCTACTGCACACCTCATTTGCAGAAAGTCGTGATCTCATTTGCCTGGTGTGCATTCCATTAGTAAAGAGTGACACCGCAGCACTGCGGAGGCAGCCAGGCTCTGTGTATTAGGTGTTTACGTGTATTTTTCTTTCAGACAATATCCAGGCATTTGCCAAGATTTCACCATGCAGAAAACATAACGTAACACTTTACAAGAAGAATCCGCCTGAACATATAATGTTTTCAAAATATTTATTTCAGAATCCTGGGGTGGTGAACCACATTTCTATGAAACTCTCCAGAGGGTGTCATGAAGTATGTATAACGAATGGTTCGGGCATTTGGATTTAGTAGTGAGTTTTTCATTTTTAGCTGTGCTGGTTTAAGGATGTCTATGACACCTTGAGAAACCTATGCGATACTGACTCGAAGGCGTTTGTTAAAAGAAAAAATAGCATTTAAAGTGCGGTGATTTTATGCTTTTAATAGCCGTCTACAAAAACCAACCAGCATAAAGAAAGAAATATTCACAATTGTGGGTTAGAAATAAAGAAATGTTGTTGTCCAACCTTGACCTCTTCGGTCCTGATGCTTTGTGTAGCCAAGCACTGAACGATGGATGAATGAAACTCAAAAAAATGCATTTCACTTTGACTTCCAGCTGACGAATACCTGCACTTTTTGATTCATTTGGACATCCTGTTGGTTTTTCACACAAGCCTTGCTTCGCTACACTATTTTTTCATGATAGACCAGAATAGACTCTTGCCTGACCGAACCTCTGTACTGTATGATTCATTCTTCCACCTGAAGACACTGTTTGTCAGGGCTGCGTGGAGTCACACTACTGCCGGCCTGCTTTGATCAGCTGACAACACCGCTGGGTCGGCTGTATAGGGTAAACAGCTTTGTTTCTCGAGTCTGGATGAAAGGGAGAAAGTAACCCTACAAGGCATGAGTTAATCTGGTTGATTTCAATTAATTAGAGAGCGCTGTCATAAAGATATTAATTGCACGGTGGATTATTTCATTAGGTTTTGACTTCATGCTGGCTGTAGGGAGAGACAGCATGAGAGAGCTGAGAAACCGCTGTCCTAGTACAGCATTTTAGATCTGATGTGTGTTATGGCTGTATTTATTTCGCCCAGAACCCGCTGAGAATGTCATTTCTGTACAGTTGCATAACGTCAGATAAGCATTGTTCAAGTTATTGAAAGTGGCAATTGTATTTCATGGATAACTGTTTGCCTTTATAGATTGTTTATAATAGGTTGCTATCCAAAAATCCGAAAAAAATGTCTGTTCATGCTTATGTACAAAATACAGACCATTAAAAATGACTAAGAGGCACACAATGAACTGGGTTTATCACACCTCAATGATACTGTTGCTTCAAACTTTAAAGGTCATCGTGTCTGTTGGTTGTCCTCTTCTAACAACTCACAAGAAGGTTTTCAGATATTACATTGCCTTGGGCTGAATTGACTTTTTACTTTTAAAGAGCATGGAGAGGTACAGCTCTCTCGCTTTGGATAATAGCGTCTGCCAAATGAATAAATGTAAAAGAGGGTCTGGGATCACAGTATCACAAACTGAGCCTCAGATTTTTTTATTCAGTTCATCTCTGGAATGGGATCATAGCACAGATTACTTACAGCAAGTGCTGCTTTCTAGTCATTAAAACAGATTAAATGAGTGAAATTCAGTGTTAAAAACTTGTCTTCATACTGTACCTTATACCTGATTCACAATGGTAAACTTGTGATAATGATTTATAGTTTGTGCAGTCAAATCAGATTAAGCAAAAAAGCCTGAAAAATACCACCATAATTATCTGTCTCAAACAAAGATGCACAGGAACAGTTATGGAGTGCAGCTTGTCCAGTATTTGAAGTTGACTGAATGTAATATTAGTACGTTTGTTTCCATGTCACGTATTCATTCTTGAAATGAACATATTTGATAAATCAAATGAACAGTTATCAAGGGCGCTGTCGGGTGTGTGATTGTATGGGAGTTAACCTTGTTTATGTTTGACACACTGGCCTAGAGATGTTATTACTTGATGCATTTGAATGCACAATTTTCTCGGTAACAGCAGCAGCGCGCAAACCTTTAATCTACACTAACCACGTACTGTATACTGTCAATTGGTTATATGCTGTATGGGTAGATATCTAGACTATGTGTAATGTCCAATGTGACTCTAAACTGCCCTCAAGCATGATTTGCATCCTCAAAATGCAAAGTTTAGCTATTTTATGACATTAAAGTTAATTTATCTCAAATTAAAATGCATTAATTTCACACTGTATAACATAAACTCTGAACTGCTTTGCTTGGTCATTTTTATTCAGTCTATGATATTAGACCAAACAGTGACGCTGATACAGTGATCGACATTTCATTGACAGTTTAATTTCATTAACTTTAACCTCCAGCACAGTTCACTATGCTGTTTTATTAGAGCTAGTGTGTCGCGAGCCCTAAGACACTCTGACGCGGACAAACAGCGGTCTCTAATTTGTCACGACTCCAAGAGCTATTTAGTGAGTTTAAATCTTGTGCTTTCATCTATCACCAGTCCATCAGGCTACCTACACGCTTGCTCTCTCCTCCGCGAACTGCGACGGCAATTCTCACAGCTCTCTCTCATTTATCTTTTATTAATCTATGAGACGTGCTAATCAAACCAACAAGCGTTATCAATCACTGGACAGCAAGAGGGCGTCTCAAGGTGTGTGCGTGTCCATTTTTGGGCTGCAGGAGCGTTGGCTCTTTGAAGATAACCGTAACTTCTCCACTGTGGTCTATTTGAACATGAACAAAAAGGATCTAGAGAGTTGATCGTAAAAGGAAAGAAGATAGCAATGGTTCATATTGGAAAGGCATCATGTGTTTATTTCATCATAAGTCATGGCTACTTAATGATTGGATGTCATTGGGGAAAAATACTTTTTGGGTACCAGCAGGTGCTAACTGGACCATCCAAAGCATCCAAACCTTGACCTCTCGGTCCCTTCATATTTTACATTCCAATTTCTGGGAAAGCACAGGACCACCTGCAGTAAAAAGTGACACGCTTTAGGGCACAACAGCTGAAGTCAGAGGGAGGTAGTCATGTTCGGGACTTGAACCAGAAATCCTCTCATTTCTAGTGTAGAGCCACAAGCCATTTGGCCATTAGCACAACACATCAATAGAACTGGTGGCACATCAGCAGAGCACAAGCTACTCAAAGGCCATTTGTCTATGATCGAAACAGATTGATTGTTTTCACCTGTGCTGTGACCTTAAGGAGTCCCATTCTCTGCGGGCATGCTGTTTTGTGCCCCCTAACCCCCACTTTCCTACTCCATCATCTCTCTCTTTTTCTCTCTGTCTTTGTCAAGCTTGATTTTTGTGAAGATTGATTTTGTTGTCCTTGAGAAGAGCCACCCGAATCCCTTTTTAAACTCTGTTCTGTGTAATACTAAGTACTATGAAAAAAGGAGAATTTAAATAAAGAAACCAATGCTATGTCCTGGCAGCCCGCAGGGAGCATCTGCCGAAATAATCACATTAGTGCAAGAAAGGCTTTTTGTTTTAACAATATACATTGTTTCATATCCCACAAAAGCTATTTTCTGGAAAGGCAAGTTTGTTTTATGGTGTTCTTTCAAGCATTTTTGCCAGGGAATAAGCTTAAATTAGCTAAAAAATATACACACATTTTTTTTTGACAATGATCAATGTTGGATTTGTCTTGCCAAGCAGGGGTTTTAAATTCAATGAAGTATGAACTAATGCTTTATTCAAAGTCAAAAATATGTTTAGTCGTAGGTTGAGTATATTCTGAGGTTTAATACTTCAATTTGTGAGTTTGACATTAAACTAAAGTGCCTATAGGTGACCATAAAGAAGTAATTTCGTGCTGTGAATTCCGATAGTTGGCCATTTGTTTGTTATTTTTTCCTCACAAATAACTGATTTAATCTAGTAAAGTTTTTCTTTAAGACTGTGTTTTAGAACTGTCTCAGTTATCATCTGCAGGTGATTTGTTGCACATTGCGATGTCTTGTTTCACTTCAGTAGACATCATATATTAACCATTGAGGCATTTTCTGGTGCTGAAAGTAGAACTGATTGGGTTCACATGTTAAAATGGTATGCAGCAGATATTTCCCCACAGATGTGTGCATATTATTTAATGAATTATGCACCGTTTGTGCAGAAAATCTCATGACTGAAAGAAATATCAAACGTTGTCCATTTTAAGCTGGCATCAGAATTCTTAAATGTTCAGATTTAAAACCCAAGCCACATCTTTTGTTCTCGTTCTCTTTTTTGTTTGATGTGTGCGTGTGTTTGAACGTGACTTCGAACAGTGTAGTTTGATCAATTCCAAACTACGAAAGGTGCTGTATCTATCGAGGTCTGGATTACCATGTCATTGTTCCCCTGCAGGTCATGAATTGAATTTATCGGCGGTACAGAAATTCCCTTGTGAGACCAATAGATTTGAGAGAATGGCTCTCTTTTTATGAAGCTGTTAACAATAAGCTTTTAAATGGATATATAGCCAAAGTGCGTTAGAATAACACTTACCATTTTATGTAGGCCTAACACTTGGCTGACAAAATGATTCATTTTAAATCAGAAATATTGAATTGGCTCCACTATTTTGTATAATTGTAGTGATCACATTTATTGTGTTTGCATTTTCTCCAACCCATTATAATGTTGACACACTTAAAAGTTATTAAATGTCAGTAATACATTAGTAATTCGAGTCAGGAGGTCACAGAATACATGTTAATGTTAAGGTAATCTGCTGTGAATGGATATGTCCTATTTTTGCACAGTTTTATTTCTATAGTGCACTTGCTATTACTATTAAAGTGGCTTGTGAAAGTGGTCGAGGACTGTGAAACCAATTCCTCTCATGAAGTCTTCCAAGACTAATGGAACTGTGCTAGTACAAAACAAGTAAATGAAGCAAACAAATCAAACCAAGAAAATAAAGTACTTTTTTCACTCATGTGGAAAAAAAGTTTTTCTTCACACATGTGAATTTGGAGCAAGTGTTATCTACACTTTCTGTATATTTTAGGAACACTCATGGAAAGAGCTGTTGGTGTGATTAGCAAAACATTCTAAGTGAGCCACACTGACTTCTTGGAGTCAAAAGATAGGATATTAATATCATCATACAATTTTTAAGATTTCATAATTAATGTATCCTAATTGATACATAGGCCTACTGTATAATGAATGCACACAATTGAGTCTTTAAAATTTATTTAATGTGAATTGATTTTATGGACTATAATTTCAACGGCAATATTTTTGTAAAGGACAGATTTAAGACATTCAGTCATTACTCAAATCTAAGCCTTTGTTTCACCTGTTTTTTCAGTGTCACCTTAGCCACTGTCTGTGCTCGCTGCATGAGTGATAGGCTAGCTGGTCAAACCTGTTAGCACATTAGCGCTGTAAAGCATCAAGACTTGGGAATGTTTCCAAAATGTTTGCACACTCCACCTCTATTCCTGTTTTTTCTTCTTGAATATACAGTAGTAACTGTTTACACGTTAATACTAACTCTTTCTGATTAAGTTTGATGCATTTAGTTTGGTGTCCTGAACTAACTTGGGTTGGGTTTTAAGGCTAAGATAAGTTATAAATACATCAGTTGAACTTGTTAGACACTAAAAGGTCACAAGCTACGTTACACAATTTCTAGAAAAAAAAGTAATTTGTGCAATTTGGTCAGTCAACATGTGAGGCTGTGCCCCAGCACCGTGTCTCAAGTCTGCACCTCAACACCCTTTGTGCATTGTTAATATGGCACAAGAAGGTCACCTGATAAAGAAGCAGATCTCCTCAGTAGCTGTATACTAAAGGGTCAAAATAGTTACGTCATCAATATAAAACTTAAAGGACCTAATTGGTGATTTTAGTTTACTTCTGACCCATGAAAGTCAAAGTTAAAAGGATTTACCTCAGATAGAAAGTGCAAGCAGTGTGAACCTGGAGTTATTCATGTTTTGAAGTTAAAGGAGTAGTTCTTGCAAGGATATATTCGGACTGTTGATCTTAACCTATATGCTGGCATTGTTTATCTGTGGAACACATGAGGAATTTGAGAGAATCCTGACATAGCTTTATGTAATTCAATGACAGTTGCACAAGTTTTCTGACAACTTATGCAATTTATTTATATGTGCTCATTCATGAACAGACGGTTCAGACTGTATTAACATTTCTGGATGAACTATTCCTTTAATAATAAAGAGGAGAGAGAGAGAGGGAGAGAGAGAGTAATAGCTTTCAGCGTTACCACAGGATAAGAGGTCACGGGTTTGTGAGATAGAAATACAAACGCAGAGAGACGTTTAACAAAGACATGTGAGAGCCATTTCAAAGACTGGCCTTCAGTACAATTATGCTCTGTGCTGTGAGATCTTTCCTGAAGTTTATTGCAGAAAAGTGGCACGGTAATGAAAAATACACTGTGATGTTGTTTTTTCATGGTTCAGCCCGTTGTCATTGCACCATAGTTCTGTTGAAAAGACATGGTGGTATCCAGCAAATGTTATATTTGAGATGTTTGCTGGTTTCTTGGTCAACCATGTGCATCAGCACTAACCATCCTAAGCCAGTCTTTTAGGAATTTTTTAACAGCCAGTTATGTGTGCCAAAAACATTGCACAGAAGTAATAGAAAAATTTGCCTGAGGTGCAAGTGATGAAAAGCATATTAGCAATCTGTCAAATATTATGTGTTTGTGTGGCATTAACTGTAACATCTTTAAAAGCTTTCTTTACAAAATGTGTCACTGTGGGGACAGTACCATGCTAGTTGTTTTGTTTGGTTGGTTGCTAATGTTCACCGCTTAATAGATGTCTTGCTGCGAGCTATAGAGGGACAAAGAAATATGAGGACGTGAACGTTAACATTATCCGGTTGCAACCTTAATCAGTTTAATGATGATTAATATGAGCAAAATGCTTTTAAATAAGCAAATGCAGCTACGTTTGAAAACAAGACTATGATGTGTTGATTCCAGTGATGTGACTAGAATAAACCAACCATGTTAACACCACAACAGGCAAGCCTAAATTTATAGTTAGAAATACATTTACTGTCAAATAATAAAAAGGTTTGTTTGCTTTATAAACACCGAGAACATTTTCGTAACCATAAACGTTGAACATGTCTTGGTTGTCCTTCCATAGGAGTTGAACTTTCACTAAGCATTATTTAGTTTTGTACTTTTAAAGCTAGATAAAAAGACAGAAAAAAGTAAGTATGCCAACTCCTGTCGAACTTATTTTACCTGGCTCAGCTAAACCATTAGTCTGAGCGAAGATAATTTTGTTTTACTTTGCTTAATTCTCCGCAGAATTTGCTGGCATATTCATATTGTTGCTCGCTCTATGTCTTAGTTACGGTCTAGGATCATTAAAATAACTTCATCAGCAACTCCTCTGCACGAGAGAGGCTGTTCGGGCATAAATAAAAGTATGTAAACAAAGATAATAGAAATGAACAAGATGCTGCAGTTGTCTTATTAACAAGGGAAGCATCGCTCAGTTTGGCCACTCCTGTGACAGAAGCTCCACAAAGAAGTGTTCGGAAACTTAAGAATTGACGGTACACAGTTGATATCATTTTTCTTTACTGATGTAAACTCGTTTTTTTTGTTGTGACCTTTGCCTATGATTTCAGTAATATCAGTATTCAAGGAAATAGGTATGGGTCGTGTATGACTGAGACTTCAAATGTGGCTGCAGATACTTCCCTAAAGATTCTTCGATGTAAATCAGCTTCATGCAATTTATGTTATTTATTTATTCATAAATGTTTCTCTCTGAGGACTACCCTCCAAGCATAAATAAATTCTGATCTCCTGATGTCTATATTCAAGAATCACTGTTGATCTGCTTTAGCTTCAAGTCTGCTGTTAGGGCTCTTTACGGCTCTGACTGGCATGTCGTTCGACTGTCATGGAAAAAGGAATGGAAAATCAAGAAAAATGAATGCCCCCTGGTTTGCGTTCTTGAGGTGCTTTCAGGTCAGAAGTAAATTGAGCTGAGAGGAAAGAGAGCGGTGGGTCAGATTGTAAGGCGAACATCTTTGCATTAGTATAGTCAGAATGGACCTTTGCATGCTTTATTGATGTCCTCTCTACGTTATTTTCTCCTTTCTCTCTGCTCTGGTACACTTACGGTCACACAGTGTGGCATTTTCATACTCGCTGTGCAGATAGTATGAACTTTAAGTCTTGGAGTGCTACGTCCAGACTTAGTTAAGCCCAAATGCTCCCCTCTGCTGGCAGTCTAATTACTTCTCTCTCTATCTGGCCTTCAATATTTCTCTGGTTTGACGCAGTAGTGCTAAATTCTTTGCTCCAATGGTATTGTGGCGCTGTACACTGTCAGAAAATAACTGTACCTTTCTGTCGCTGGGTCGGTACCCACACGCATAAATATAATGGTCCTCAAAAGGTTCTTCACAGCGAAGAACCAATTTTGGTGTCACAAAGAACCATCTCCTTCCTACTTTTTATGGAACCAAAAGGTTCTTCTATGGCACCAAATAACCTTTCGAGGCACCCTTTTTTAAGAGTGTAGAAGGTTCTTTTTGTACCTTTACAGGTATAAAAAGCATAATATAATCTTGTACCTTTTGTACATCATTGTTCCCTAAGGACATATTGTGAAAAGGGGCTTCAAAGTGATGGAATTTGAAAATACAATTATTTGTTTGTGTTTAACTGTCTTAAACTTCAGTGATGGCATGGGGAGTGAATTATGACAGAATTTGTCATATTTGAGTTTACCGTTCCTTAAAGGGATAGTTCAATGAAATCATTTACTCATCCTCATGTAATTTCATACCTGTATAAATATTTTTTTATATATTGATACACTTTGTTCCGAAGAACAGAGAAAAAATATTTGGAAGAATGTTGGCAATTCTCAGTTCTGGAACATCATTCATTTCCATATGTTTATACAGTATCTCTTTAACTTTGACTGCCAGAAAGTGTCTAAATACTAGTTTTGATACAGTGTGCTCGTTCTTTATTTGTTATGGATTTTTATTTTATTTTAATGTTGGTGTGTTTTAAATGTTCAAATACTTTTGGGATTCACATATTTTTACATGTTGATGCCTGATATGTTTTCAAAGCTCAGCATGTACAAATCACAACCTCTTTCTTCCAAGAATTCTTGAGTCAGAAATAAGTTTCTGTTTCGGTCTTTACTCTCGTCCTTGTCTGTTAATTGGAGCCACTCAAAGCGGCACTACATCACAAACCTCCCATAAAGACCAGGATGAGAGGAGAGACACACGATAACAGGAACAGTGGTTGAGAAACGAGTGTAATGAAATGTTCGAAGCAACAAACAAACAAAGACGAAAAAGTGAAACAATTGAAGGGTGGAGAAAGATTAATTGTCTGCCGTTTGACGATTGGCTTTCAACAGTCAGCTTCCTGCCGGCATTTTTATGAGGTGTGCGGTGTGAATTGAGCCTCTGTCTGTGCTGGATCTCCTCTCTGATGAAATTAGGACTCGATGACGGGAAGACGATATGCAGAGATGAAGCGTGCAGATGCTAATTTCTCTGTTCTCCAAAACAATAAAATAAACCTCAGCAGCCTTTCACTTTTGTGCATTAGGGTGCTGTGAACTGTTCAATCTCATGTCACTCTATTCCAACCGGCTCTGTTTTATTATGCAGGCTGAATGTGTATCAAAAGCCCCCTAAGTAACACTATCTACCCCCCCATCAATTAAAGTTGACTTTTAGGAGCGCCCCAGCATGTAGGATCAGTTCTAAAACTGTACCCAGAGGCCCTTGTTACTGTACACAATATAAACGCATGAACATGCCTTGGAAATATGCCTTGAGGAAGTTGGTTTTATGGCTTCAAGGGGCTTTGGGATATACAGGGGAATTAGAATGTTGCTTTGGGGTTTGGCTGTGTTTGCCATGGTTTGTCCTGGATGCTGCGGTTTCATATCAAATGTTTTGCAGTTTGTAAATTATTACGCTTGCGGGTTACGAAAGACTGTTAGAAAAATGGTGTCTCTGGATCAGCCTAGATACATTTTTCACACTTAAAGGTCCAGTGTGTCATTATTTGGAGCATCTGCAATATTATATACATAACTACTGTATGTCTTCAGAGATGTATAAATTATATAATGAAGCAATTTTATTAAACATAAGGTTATGACACACACGATAATAAAAGGATGCGTGCGGTATTTCTATCTACATACACCGCGGGTCCCCTTACACGGAATTCGCCTTGTTGTTTCTACAGTAGCCAAACTGCTGGACAAACTGCTCTGCAGAGCCCGTTTCGTAAATACATGATCTCCTTCTGGAAAAGAAGCTAAAACGTGAGGACATCTTAGTTCTGAGTCAGCCACAGCAGTGCCCCCGAAAGGGAGGGGTGGAGTGAGCCATTAGTGCAATTTTCAACGTCACCACTAGATGTGGCTTAAATCTCCATATTGCGCCTTTAAATGAGTAAGCCATTTAACCCTAACCCTAATGCTTAAAAATTAAAATCAACAGCAAACAAACAATTTTATGAATATTTTCTCCATGAGGGAAACAATGAACGTGTTTGCACGAAGTCCTGATGCATTTTATCCATCCTGCATTTTATTAAAACACGACCCCACAACACTTCAAATAACATATGAGTTCTTTAATAGAAACCCTGTAATGGTCAATGCCTGCTTTAGCAAAATCAAATTTACATTTGGTCATTTACAAAGCGCTTTTACATAAATGGGCTCCATCACAAGCAATCTATTACACAAGAGCCAGCAGTACTTTCATTAATGTGTGCCTATATCAAGTTCCTTTCAGTCACAGGAACAGACATGATAATAAAATAGGTTTGTAAATGTGTCTCATAGTTGAATTTTATGTGGATGCGTTAGTCACGGTCATGGATTTGGTGTTGTGCAGCTTTGTGGGCATACACAGGAGAATTTGAGGCCGATTAGAGCTATTAAACTTTATTAATCCACCTTTAATCCTGAGCCACACAGAGCTGGAAACCACTGTGTGACTCACACACACACACACACACATACATTTTGAAGGGTTCAATGTACTATACTGTATGTCTCTGTGTGACACACCTTTTAGTTGTTTGTGTTTCGTAGATTGATACATATGAAAAAGGCCTATTTTGTAGCATGTGTGATACTCTTTGTATTCTGTTTGTGATATATTTTGTGAACATATTACATGAATATTTACATTTACATTAGTAATAAACCGTATATGTGCTATGTCACACCAAAGGACACATTCAATATACGCTATATTTGTCAACTACCCATCTAAATTTCTATACCAATTGTTTCTGATGTTACGGTGTGTCACTGGCTGTGTGTGTATGATGCTTCTTGGTCTTGATAACACACTTTATAGACTCAGTTTTGCAAGAGCGGATATGTCGTTGGTTTAAACATTCACGTCTGACTGCTTGAATAGAGGCTTATTAAAAGGGCCCACAAAATTTGACTTGGCAAGTCATTTTGTGGTCAGGCTGAGCTCTCACCACCCACCTGATGCTTAATTGAACGCCAAACATGAATCCTTAGAATCTTCTGAACCACAGCACCGCATTACTTCCCAGTCTTGACAGGGGAGGCTTTTCAAAGAAATATTCCTGGCTGTATTGGTAATGTGGTTTGTACTTTGTTTGAAGTATATACACCTGTTCATATAGACCCCTTTTGCACCAACGTCACGCCTAAATCACGGCAAAAGCTGGAGCCAAAACAAAGAGAAAACCGGGGACGGCAAATACAAACCAGCACAGATTCTGCTACATAAGGAGTTAAAAATATCATTTTGTTGTGTTGTTTAGTGCCACAATTGACAGGAAACAGTCTCCAATTTGATATTTTAACAAAAACACTGACGGCAGCTGTAGTTAAACACAATAAAACGAGTGGACTGAAGAGAAACGATTATTAAATATGCTTGCGTTTTACTTCGTGATACTTAAGGTTAAAAAACTACTGTCTATTGTTGGTGTGGATTAGGATTTGGGTATGTTTCTAATAATATCTCACATATGCCCGAATCAGAAACTGGGCACAAGATTGTTTTTCACGTAGCGTTAACTTTTTTTTACGCATAGAGTATGCAAGCTAACTTTGTTAGTTATACAACTAGCAGTTAACTATCGGCCAAAAACTAAACATAAAGGAAACTGTTTGTCATCTCTTTTACTTTGTGCATTAGTATAATTGGAGAGGGAACAGTGAGAAGGCTCATGTTATGTGTCAGGTTTGTGATCAAGCAAATGCATTTGCTAAGGCTTGCCACTGTTAGCACACGCAGGCATCAATGCATACGCTCTTAGTTTATCTTTACTATACACGCTTGGTTTTGTCCACAAAAAACATCACAATGTTTACTAACAGTAAAAGCATCCATACATCCACTTTCTTGAAGATCACCTTGGTAAGAATTTGTCCTTTCAGAATCTAAATGATGAGTTTATGTATTCAGCTGCATTCTGAATGTGTTCCAATATTTATATATGTTTTTTATAAATCTCAGTCTTTGTCAGCCTTAACAAAAAACATTTCTATTAATCCAAAAGCTTGCATCCTCCTGACATAATGTGAAATGAAGCGTCTTGCTCAAGGGTACAGCTGTGACAAAGCAGAACAGGGACCTTTCCGTCCTTCTGTTCAGAGCCACCAATCAGATGACCAGGATCTGAACCTTCCTGTGCCGTCACTAACCCTGTCTCATGAATCGTGCATGAGCATGTTAAACAGCTTTAATGCAATTCGGTCAAACACGATTATGGCAAATGTTATTTATTTGATTTGACTTTTTTGATACCTTGGGTATCAGATATAAAGCTGTTTACCACTCAGAGAGCACACTGATCCCAGGTTGGAGCTAGTTTATGATAATCCAGACATGTCAATCACTCTTAAGTGGCCCCTTTACACAATGCACCCCATTAGAGAATTAAATGGAATCTGTTGAAGACAAAAGGTTCTGTCTGTTTAGAGACTACGCGCAAAAACTTTGTTAAACAAAGTTAAAAAAGGTTGCCCTCTTGACATCTGTGCCAATGTTTTGTGTGCAATTATGTCCCTATTGCATTGCATTGAGCGTGATACAGCCAAAGCTATTAGCACAGTGCTGCGGATATTAAGCCAGGCAATTCAGCACAAGATAATGTTAATTAATGCTGGTGTGCTCATAAACACGATAAGCCATAATGTACTGTAAATCTTTGTTTAAAATATGAAATACACCATTTTACTTTACAATGATTCTTGAAGAATGAAAGTCTGTGTACAGCTCCACATTATGATCTTCCATGATAAGACATGTATATTTGAACATGAAGACATTTGTTGGCTTTCTCCATGTAAGCCTTAAACACCAACCTACTGAGAGAGTTGTTGTAATGCTATTACTGCTGTTTCACACTTAAAGGGATACTTCACCCAAGAAATGAACATTGTGTCATGAATGTCATGATTCTGCCTTCTCTTGTCTTGATTATCTGGTCTACGGGCAGAATCATGACAGATCCACGTGTTTTATGTGGAGAGAAACATATTGTCAATCAGGACATAATATGCGTTTTCTCCTGTCTCGTCATTTGGCCCCTTACTTTATTAAAAGCCCCCGTATTGCTGCCTACGCTTGGGTTCTTCTCTCACCTTACCGTTTTCTCGACCATGAATTACTCCACCCCATATTGTTTTAAATCTGTACAAATGTCTTTGTTCTGTTGAACACGTAGAAATATATTTAGAAATATGTTCGCAACTGACATTTCTGGGGCACCATTGACTAACATATAGTAGAATAATATGTAATGGTAGTCAAAGGTGCCCCAGTTCTGTTTGCTTTCCTTCATTTTCCAAACATTTTATTTTGTGTTCAACAGAACAAAAAAAGATTCAATAATATTTTCTACTATGGTGATCAATGGTGCTCCAGAAATGTCAGTTGCTATCATTTTTCTAAATATATTTGTGTTCAACAGAACAAAGAAATATATACAGGTTTGAAACAACTTGAGGATAAGTAATTCATGACAATTTCATTCAATTCCAGCACTTGAATCTTTTCTTTTCCATACTTTATTTCCAGGGGCTTCCCAGCACAATATTTAACTTATTAAAAATGTGTCACTTTATATCTACCGTTTAGTTAAAAAGTGACGTTTCACATGCTTTTCTCAAATAAGGGCATTTAAATGGTGGACCTTTCCTGTGGATCGTGTTGAATTCTTCAGATTGAAATGAATTTCATTTTACTGTATCTATGTAGAGTTGAATTTGTGTTTTTTTGCTTTGCACAAAACTGCCATCATCACAGTCCACCAGATAAACGTCTTCTACCTACTCTTTTTCAAATCTGCCTTTATATGTTTTCCTCTTGATCTGTGCTCTCTATCAAACCGCTTGCCTGAGGGAGTAGTTTTTTCCCCTCTGAATCTGGTCATAGATCCTTTGATTGATACGGCAATTTGATGTTCTTATTACTGCTTTGCAACCAAAGGAAAGATCCTGCTAGACTAGTGAGTTTTATGATTTAGACCCTTCGATAGCTTTATCATATAAGCAAAGCTGTTGATTAAAGCTGTGTTTGTGTGTGTCCCATCACCAGTATTCTTGGCGGGGACAGGATAAGAGTCATCTGACATCTCCAAAGCTGTCATCCAGACAGCATGAATCATGAATGAGAGGTTTGTCAGTTCAGATTTCACTTAGGGGCAAATGCTGTCCCCCTGAAAACCCCTGTGGGCATCTTTGTGCTGTGTTGTTGTCGCCTATTCAGTCCCATCATCTTTTGTGGTTGTTAGACTTGAGTGCACAGAGGTCCTCTCTGCACTGGAGAAAAATTATTTAAGGGTAATTTTTTGGAAGATCTGTTGACAGAAATGCAATATAATAAACACAATTATGTGTTTCGAGGTGTATAAAGACCTTGCATAATGAAGTGTTATGTTTTCATTACTTGATAGAGAGAGAGTTATTTCTATCTACTGAGGTTCCCCTTACATGGAGTTCGCCATGTTTTTTCTACAGTTACCCCAAACGGACAAACTGCTCTTCAGAGCATTTGGCAAAAAGCTTAAACGTGACAATATGCCACTGTTGTGCTTCGAAAGGGAGGGGTTCAGTGAGCCGTTGGTTGCAATTTACAACCTCACCAGTAGATGCCGCTACATTTCATACACTCAACATTTAAGAAATCCATAATCTGTATTTTTGTTTATTCCAAACAAATCTAAACATCCTTTAAACAAGAGTGGTTTAGTTGGGAAAGAAATTCCACATGATATTATATTTGGTAACATTTTTATGTATTAAATCACTTAGCACACAATTTTATCAAAAGTGACTTACAAATAAGGCGAACAAAAGAAGCAGCAAAAGACTGATCTCTGTTTTACATAACACAGTAAACACAGCTAAAGTAACAACTTTTTAAAATGTAAACTGTATGAATAGCGACATCAATTAAGTGAGTTAGTTTGTCTTTAGCTGTTAGTTGAGGACTTTAGGATAAGAACTTGATCTTTCAGAACATATCTTACTTACTAAACAATTAAATCACAACAATTAAAACAAGAAAACACATTGTCAGTAGAGCTTCTGAAAGCCACACTTGTTTTCTTCGTAAGCATCTTATTTTAGAGTGTTTGAATATCTTGACCTAAAAACAAGAGAAAAAAATATATTAATATTTTTGCATTGCATCCAATGCAAATGCTAAAATAAATTGCGTTCCGACACAAATAGTTTAGACTGACTCTGTGTAGTCAATTATATCTTTCCTTTTGATAATTGATTTAGTATATAAAATAGTAGTTACTGTCATGGCCTTTATAAATTCGCTTCATATTTTAAGTAATGACTGACTTTTTATAATTACACAGTGTTTGTACCACAAGACAAGGTCAGAGGCAGATTTCTACATTCTGTGAAGACGTTTCAGCACATTTACAGACTGATAATTGCATCAGCGGCTTTGATGCAGCGGTAAGTATTTGACAGGGTCTTATTCACTTATGCTACGATCTCGTTCACTTTCCTTATGCACAGAGAAATATTTCTGTTTATGCCCATGACTTTCCCCTCTGTACTCAATCAAGTTCAAATGTGAAAGCAGGGCATTGTTATACCTCTGGACCTCCATTAAGACTTGGAATTTAAATTGGATATTTTGTAAAATGAGCACCCGGATCAAACTTCTCAACTGAAGAACACTCCTTTATGTTTTTCAAGGTTACATGTCGGGCAGTTTTGTTTAGATTTTATTGTTGGTTTTTAATCACGTCCTGACCAAGAGCCGATAGTGAGGCTTTTAATAAGACTGTTTAAAGAAAGTTCAACTGAACTTCAGTGTCACAGCAGAAAGGACCAACACAAACACAAAAGGTATTTTTCAAATGTTTTCTTCTGTGTCTGCGACCTTCACCCTTTATAAGTGTGTGCATGTTTCAAAAGGACATAGAGATCGAGGTAGAGCAAGGGGAGCGGATTTTTCTTACGGCGCTATTGTGATACCAAGTGTGTTCATATAATAGATGTTTGCCTTTATGCATTTAAAGGGATAGTTCCAAAATAAAGATCTGGTTGTGAGTAACACAAACCTGTTTGACTTGTTTTTCTGTGTATTATGAAATGAAGAATATCACCTTTTACAATGAATGGGACGTAATGCTTTGACGTTTCAAAAAAGAAGCCAAAGTTAAAGAAATAGTGAAAAATTTCATGATAACTCACTCACCCTATATGTCATAAAAACCGTCCGTGTGTTGTCGAAAAAAATTGAGGCTAATGAGGAAAGCTTTTCAGGGTTCTTATCTATGTAATGGACTTCAAGGGGGGCTGTTAGTTACGGTCCAAATTTCAGTTTCATCACAGCTTCAAAATGCTCTACACAACACCAGCCGATGAATAAAGGTGTCATTTTCCGAAAACTACAAAACGATATACTTTCAAACATAAATACACGGCTTAGAACATAACCAACAGCCCCCTGTTGAAGTGCATTATATGGATAAGAACCCTGGAGAGCTTTCCTCATAAGCCTCAATTTGTTTTCGACAGAAGAAATAAACACACGGACGGCTGGGTGAGTGAATTATTATAATTATTTAATTGTATATTAATATCATTATTATTTTACGGATTTTGATTCCGTTCGGTTTTCTGCATTAATCTATTGTTTGGTTTAAGAAGATTTGGAATGCACTTGTTTAATGTATGATAAGAAGTCAGCCATCTTAAATTATGTGTTTGGGTTTGAAAGAAGTTGCTTTTGCTGTCCATTTTTCCAATGCAAAATACAATTTCTTATATTCTTTCTTTTGATTTTGGAGTGAAATATGTTTTGGGCATGTTTTCGTGAGATGCATTTTTTTCCAATTCCTCCTGGTTGTAGAAATGTTTCTTTCCCTGGGCTCAAATATTGATTCATCTCTGCAGTCTCAACACATGATGGATTTATACATCTGGTTACGCTCTGAACACTTTTAGACCTCTATCCCATGTATGCACAAAGTTTACATAATGGCTCGTTGAAATAAGTCAATATATAAAGTGGATTTTATTTAATACCATTCATTTCAGATTCTACAGATTGATATAGTTTGATGTGCTGCCTGCTTTATGCTCCACCATCTCCTCATTCATGTTCATCAAGATCCCTCCACCAAGTCGCACTCACTGATGGATGTGACTGAACAAAATGACCATTTTCAGACAGAGACGTTGTTAAAAACAACACTTTTCTTCTTTCCCTCAGACATTACCTCATCCGTCTTTTTCTGCAGACTGAGTGCTTGAAGACACAGGCTCTAACCTTGAGATGAATAAGAACCTAAAAGTTTGTAGACGCATAATCTGTTTAGGTCCAAGAAAAACATATTTGGCAGCATTCATCTTCACATTAGCTTGCACTGTCACTCCAGTTCAAGATGAACGTGGCCCTGTGGCATGAAGAAGGGGGTTTGTGGAGGTTGACATCTATAAAGCCTGGGGTTGAAAACTGGGGTCCAGCAGTGTTTCATATTGCTTACTGTTTAGACAATTTGAGCAAAGTTCTTCATGTGTAAAATGCTATGCAAAATTCAGTATGTCCATTCATCCTATATGAACTAAGAAGACAGTGTTAGTCAATTTAATTAAAAGTTTTTTTCTTGCCTTTAAATTTAAAAAGCCCTCAGACATTTGTGGTTTTGCCTTAAAGATAACTTTGATGTCTGCACGGATATTGCCTTTAAGTTCAATATATCCCAAGTTCTGGTGTAAAGTTCATCTTTCATACAGTACAGACTTATAGTGGCATGAAGGGGGCGGCAGGTGTCAGATGATGTGACCCTAAAAGGCCAAACAAATTATGCACATAATGTACAAAGTAAGTACATGTTAATTTAATAAATTCTATATACAATACCAATTGGCATTTTAGATCATGCCGGTGGCATTTTTGGGAACATGCCATAATAGCAAATAGTCTACCATAGTAAACACTATTGGATCACTCTGCCTTTACCATTTAACCTGTTTTATATAACAATTTGAATATAAAATTTTAAATATATATTAATGTTTCATTCTTACAAATAATGGCAAGTAGTCGCAAATAAGAAAACGCTGCCTTGTCAAGTCAAATCTCCCCTTTACACCTTCTGGAGAGGTCTAGTTACTGTCCTCCTCTCTGTCAGTGACGTGCCAGCCTGCATTTCCTATACAGACCAGTTAGCATAACGGTAATGAATTAAAGTACTAAATATGCTTAAGTATGAGTATTCGGTGAAAACAACTTCTCTTCATTGGGAAAGGATAATTCCATTATGGACGCGATAAAAGAACCCAATAATCAGTTATGCACTTACTCATTTAGCAGATGCTTTCATCCAAAGTGACTTACAAGTAGGAAAGAATTTACCCCTGAAACCGCCAAGAGCAAAGAAATGAATTAAAGCAACAGTGGATTTGAAGCACATGATTTGGCTTCTGATTGGCTGAATGTTAGTTAACTCAAATCAAAGAGTATGTATACACGATTAAAAACTGAAATATAAATTCATTGGGTTTTTTAAAAGGTTCATGTAAACACGACAGCGTTATCAAAATGATCTGAAATTAAATGTTTTTATAGTTTGTGTATATAAATACAATGTCTCCGCTGGTTGTAGTCGTGCAGTAAATCTACTTTTTGCTGGAGAAATTATTATGTCACGAAGCACAAACATGCAGCATGGAAGCCTCCATTATTGTTTTTGGAATACCCGACAGACTGAACGCGTAATACATTTACATTTAAGCATTTGGCAGACACTTTTATCCAAAGCAACTTACATAGCATTATCCTATACATTTATACATAGGTATCTGCAATCCCCTGGGATCAAACCCACAACCTTGTGTTGTTAACAATGCTCTTACACCTGAGCTACAGGAAGTTACAGAGGTAGATGGAGATGTTTTACTTTTCAGTCCCTTGAAACACTGTTGTCTTGTAAATGAAAAGGCAAAATGCATAAAACTTTTTTAGTTGAAAACTGTCAAACCAGAGAACATTGCGAAAATATAGGCAGTGGATAAAACAAAAGTGTGTGGGGATAGAATCACCTGTTTTCAAAAGTGCTACGCCACTGCAGAGTCTTATGTTATAGAGTCTGTAACTGACTGTTATAGCTTTTAAAACTAGTACCATTTCTTTGAAAATAAGCATTGAAATAAGCATGCCATTTGTTGCCGAAAAAGTGTGTTTACGTTCAACTTTTCTCAATGGCCTTTCATTTCTGACCTGACCTTTAAAATTGCTGAGTTGGCTGTGTTGTTGCAAAATCCAAATGAATCTTTACACAGCAGTCCCACAAAAAGAGAACAATCCCTTTTCACTTTGTTTTAGAACTTAAATGTTGTTTCTGTGAATGTTTCCTGAAGTCTGTTGGTTTTAAAGGTGAAGTATGTAATTTCAACAGCCGTAGCATCACCTAACAGAATTACAAAAATAATGACTGCCATTGGATGAGCCAGTGTTCAATAATCAATCATGTTGACAGCTCTACAGAGTTATAGCTTTCATGCGATCCTTTAAACGCCTAAAAAATGAGGTGCGTCAGCTTTAAGATTTCATCAAATGTGACAGATTTTTTTGGTGATCAGACACAGAGGTGAATGTAAGGCACAGAATAAGAAGCCCGGTCAGAGTGGACACATCAAAAGAAAATCCACTATTCTCTATAGAGCGTTTTATCGGACGTGTGAGCACCTGACTCCTAGTCTACTTCCGGTTTGCGTTTGGCTACTTTCTAATAATATATCTATGTATCTTTTATTTCCTTTATGTTCATATTCATTTGTATTATTATTTTACTGTATAATAATCGTATTAAATAAACGATTTGATGAATTTTGTTTTATGTTCATTTTATCAAATAAACAAGTCCTGTAATTTTGACGCATTTAAAGAAACCGTATGGTACATTGACCTTTAGAGGTTAAGATTGGTATCGCAGTCTAAGTACAAAATATTGGAGAGACAAGTTTAGCCATCTAATGGTTCTTCTCGGCTTCTTTTGATTGTTATCAGAAATAATCTACAGGCACTCTATTGTTCGTGAATGTGTACCGGAAACTAAGTTGGGGTCAAAAGAGTGTGCATGCAGAGTAACGTTTGTTTATGTTGTGAAGATGAAACCGTCTATAGAACAAAGACATCTGATGCTTGTTGTGTATGCTGAATGGACCTGGTGGTGAATGTTGATGAATGAAATGATCAGAGATTGGTCCCTATAATAAATTATTGCGCTAGCGCTGTGTGCGCTAAGTGCTTGACTGATGTTCTAGGCCGCAATATGTTTTACCCATAAAGTTCAAGAGTGACACTGTGATTTACAACTGTTCTGTGACAATTTTTCCTCAGTGCTTTTCTCTGTAATAGTACCCGAAATGAGCCTTCTTTCTCCCTGATGCAAGCCAAGCATTCTTCCGCAGTTCATTTTGATTTAAAGAGCCACTCTTGGGATTTTTTACTTGCTATTTGTACCACATGCAAACCCGAGGTGTCGAATCCACCAGCTCCAAAATACACACGACACTTCAACAGATGTTTCTGCACAATTGACTCTGTACGGGGAAACGAACTTTAGTTTACAATCGAATGAGTGTGTGGCAGAGTGAGAAGATGGGAGGAGGGAAGAGAATTAGGCTTTTAGCTAGAGGAAAAATCTTGGAAGAACTGAGGAGGGACAGGAAAACAAGAAGTTCCCGCACAATTGGGCACACTGCAGGGCTTTGCAGTTTGGAAAATTCAATAAAAAAGGGCATTTTTTCATTCTGATGTGTCTCGGCTCAAGGTTATTACAAAGATGAAGTGCCAGTCACTCTGTGTAATGGCCATTTGTATGTTTGGCCATTGGTGGTTGTTATTATGTTCAGGATGGGATCAAAGCCCATATCCTCCAATATCTGCATTGTAAACACCTGTTTAGCTTTTGCATTAATCTTCATGAGCTGTTATTATAATTTGTCGCTGGCTCTCTGACTGCCAGCTTTGTTCATTTGTCTTATTGTGATCTATATGATAGTGCACAGTTGGTGAGAAAGCATGTAATTAAGTTAGAAGTTGTTCAAGAGGCACAGATTGATGACTGAAGAACAAAAAAAGACAAAATAAGAGCCGGTCTGAAACCCTATGGTACTGCCATTAAACCCAGAGAAGAGAGATTTTTTGGTCTTTCTTGGGTGTAGTAGCCTACAGTTTTATTTCCTCATCCATTATTTTTGTCTTAATATATTGGATAAACTTTTTCTTTTTAGACAATACTTTACAGCATGGAAATAATTACGCTGATATTCAAGGAATTGTTATCACGAGTGTTTGGTTTAGATGCAGATATTGTCTCTAGGTTTGAAAAACTTCTTAGGAACTGTTAAAGGAACAGTTCACCAAAAACAATTTTAATACTGTATTCATTTGTTCACCCTAAAGTTCTTCCAAATCAGAATAAATGTCTTTGTTCTGACGAACACATAGAAATATTTTACATTATTTTATTAAACGTGATAAATAATCATTCCTGCTAAAAATGTGATGGTTGTTTTGTTCCCTTTTTTAAACTAATGCAATAAATGTGAAAATTAAAGTGAATACGAATTTGAATATTTTATAAAATAATCCACAAAGCCACACAGGTGTGATTTAAGCTAATCGTTAACTTTATGACAAATGTCTGTAACAGTACTGTCAGACGCAGGCTTTATACGTCAGTGTCCGAAATCACTCTAATATACAATAATATTAATTTTCATTCACAGGAGCAGTTCAGACACAGCTAGTGAGTATTGGCAATGGATATGATCAATTCTGTTTTTGTCTCAGCCAGTTTATACAAAAGATTATTTCAAAATCATAATAAAATGAACTCCCAGTTTCTTACTGTGTAATGACTTACTTTTGGTCATTATTTTCTACCTGTTAGCTTTTATTCTGGCTGTCAAGACCAGTTATAATCCAAGAAAGCATTTGAGCTTCACCAGAGCGTATTTGTTGACGTTTTTTTTTAAAGTGTTTTATATAAAAGTTATTTAATTTAGATTACACCACAAACACCACAAAGTGTTTTCTTACATAAAACGACAGACCCATTTCCCGTAGCTTTCTGTTTTTCTAAAAGGTTCTAGCATCACTTTTTGTCTTAATATTTTTTGCCGTATTCTTTCATTTCTGATTTGGAAATGTTTAGGATTGCATCAGCCCTAGATGGGGCAGTACTTCTCAAAGTAAAAGTGAAATTCTGAACATTAGGTGATGCAAAAAGAAAAGATGGAAGGTTATTTTGTTCTCTGCTGAGTCTCTGCACTTGTACTAAGACATCAAAGACCATCTCTGAGAAGAGGAGCAAGCAAGCTTCATACGGCAAGAGAATGTTTAAAATGACAATGATGTTGAGTTTTTTTTAGCAGTGAATGTAAAACAGTATTCTTTGACATTGTGTCTGCCATCCATACTCTGTGTGCAGAGGAGAACTGCCTATTTCTGGTGAACCAGAACATAAAGTTTGTTTCACAATAATGGCTGTTTTTATTTATTTTTGTACATGAAGTAAAGCATGTATTATTGCAGTTGTGTATCTTTTGTGTGGGGTACATCTCTTTAACATTCAGGGTGTCTATGTTCAGTGTTGGGGAAGCTACTTTGAAGCAGAAACGTTAAGCTACAAGCTCCTTATTATTTACTGCAGTTAACATACATTACAGAAGTGTGTTCTGATCTCACAAAATGGATTATGTTGTTGTTTTGGATTTATTGTGAATTTGTGATAAACAGTGAAGGTTATAAAGTTACAGCATCACATTTGAGATTATACTTTTTACATTTAAAAAAGCTTTTCATTTAGTAAATCGTATGCAAGTAAAGGTGATTATCATTCTCACAATTTGTTTTAAACCGTGTATCATTTTGCTGTTTACAATACAGGAACAGCCAGCTGGCGAGTAATTCGGCTAATTCTGACTCTCATTTGACACCTGGCGAGTATTAATCGTGGACCCTTTGGTCAGTCTCTCCCACACACCCTTCATTCTGTACACAAACTGAATGAAGCATGTTATATGAACATTGCGACACAAAACAATAAAGCAACTAACAGAGAACACAGAATACAACCAAAATTCACTTAAGCTGTAGCATGTTGTAGTTTTCTCAACAGAGTATAGAAAAGTTACATACACTGTCTTGGCTGTAACACGTTGTACTTGGCTGTTACATGTAAGGTACGGGGAAAGCTTGCTGTTTTTCACCGTGACCTTAGACCTATTTTACCATAAAGTATCTTTTCGCCGCCTTTCAGTTTATTCTCTGCTGTTTTGCTTGTTATTGTTGGATCCCCTTTGTGACATATTCAGGTTGGAGCTCTTTCGATGTTCACATGTGTTATTTTCTAAGCATGAGATAGTATAGATTGCATGCGTGCTTTGTCAGTATGTGTTAATGGATCTGTCTTTTCTCAAGTACATAATGGAAGACGTGTCTCAAATACATTTAAATGGACATTCAAACCTGGGGCTTAGAAAGGTTGGGCAATGGATGTTATTTTACACTTTACTTAAAGCCTTTATGTGTAATGCATTGGGTTATTAAATGGTATGATGCATTATAATTGTTCATAATTTGTGTTGTAATACATTAAATATTGTTGTAAAGAATTATAACCTCATTGAAAATGCAAAGCGTAACAATAATTTGATTAATGTAGTATGACCTGTATTTACAATTACTCATAAGACATTACAATACATTATAAGATGCATTACAAAGCATAATAAATACATTAAAAATACTTTTCTAATGCATTATACGTACAGCATACGCTTTAAGTAAAGTGTTACTGTTATTTTTACATGATTTAAAGATTTTCCAACTCGCAAGATTAAAATGTGGATTTTACAGCCAATTACAGTTCATCAATATAGCCCAAAATAAGAAATGTATTTATTTATTTATATAAAACAGAGTTATTGCTGTATTATTTTGAGAACATTGTAGATTAGTTGCCTGTTTGCAATGACTTTTTGCTCTCTGATGAATAAAACATGCTTAAAACAGGTTTCGTATTGGTAGACTAGCTTTAGCAGAGCTGAGATTATTTCTCTGAGGAGTCATATTAAGTGCAATATGTACTCCACACACACTTTAAACAGTGATGAATCAAAGTACGGTAAATGGAATGCACTGCAGGTTGTAGGTTTGCAGTTTAACTTTATAGCTGCTAACACAAAGGTTGTGGGTCCCATGTGAGGATGACCTTAAACAGGTTAGATCTCAGTCCTGTACATTAATCCTGCTCTTAACTCCCGCTTGTTCCAGTGGCTTGTATTTACTGTATTTTTATGGGTTTTTATGTTTCCATTGTTTAATATAGTTAAAGCAATAAGAAAAAAATGAGAGGCTATATATTTTTGATCATTATTAAATACATATGGTTGTGTCACCGTTCTTTATCACACAATAAACAGGTATACAGGATTCATGTTTTACAATTATAAAAGATATTAAATTAGGTCTAATTAGGTAAATTTGATAAAATCGACACAACACAAGCACTGTCATGTAGGAAACAGATTGTCTGGTTTAGTGGTCAGCTGAATAGGATTACTATAGAAATTGTGTCCGCTGAATGTTGCTATTGCGATCAATCGGTATTCCAGAGCCCCATGGAAGAAATACCTTCTATTAAATTTGCGCTTTATGAAAGTATGGTGGTTTTTATTCTCTGCCCAGTCCTAATATAGTGTTCTCTGCGTTTAAAGACATTTCAGGACATTTCAAAATGAATTCTTGTCAAGTGAACTTTACAGACATCCCCTGCTGAGTTAGTAAGACGCAGTTCAGGCCCTGTGAATCACAACACAGCTGGAGAGATGGTCACCATCACGGCTGTTTAAAGTGATGAGATATTATGAAAGACAGATACAAGGAGCGTTGGGGCCATAAAGGCTCTATCTAAATATTTCTCATCCATTTGGCCTTAAATTCATATTCACTTTGGACTTGTTCTTTCACAGATAATGTCCACATCTTCCATATGAATGAGGTAGAAGACATGACTGTGACGGAGTTTGAACTGTAAATTGTATATTGTATGACTTTCACAGGGCCGTTTTGTTTTTCAGTACGGTACAGTATTTTCGGAATATAGTAGTCATGCGATTCACAAGTCGTGGTTCAAAGGCAGCTAGATGGATCAGTGATGTGCAGAGAGTTCCTCGGGAGCAGGAGATCGAATGTAAAAAAAAAAAGAAATATAACTATATTAGTTAAAAATTTATTCGGTATTGACATTTATTCATCTAGCAGAAGCTTTTATCCAAAGCTGACACAAGGAACGTCACAAGCTATTTATCATATGAGCCAAAAATATCTGTTCAGTACAATGCCAAATTTTTAGTACGAGAAGAAATTGTGAAAAGTGAAGCAAGAGCAGGAGTGGAATTGCGTAGGAAAGACAAAGTCCCTTATTTTAAATACTGTTAAGATTCAGAAATCATCAAAATATTAATTTACATGATCATTATTGCAACTCCAAAATATAAACAGATTTGTTTGTTTTCACCTCAATTTGTTAGTCACTGATATTTGAACTTTGTATTTTGACTAGTTTAATTACTATGAAATCACGAGTAACCTGTAGTTAACCTGCAGTTCTGAAGTAGTGTAGTTTCCTCAGAACTGTTTATGCACTCTCGACAGGCACGCAAGCACGTGGATCCCCAGTGTATCCTGGTGCTTCCAAAAATGAAATTCCAATAGGATAAATTGTCCATAAATGGCACATAAATTCTTGATTTTCCTTATTTTATATTTTACTATCCCATCATTTCAAAGCCATAATGTTAATGTCCGTTGGAACCACTTTATAAGATTGGACAGGAATGTGAGGACATCTTGATTATATCAGACCTGGACCGGCTGGTCCATAAACTGGAGTTATGGGGCATGAAGTCGAGACATGCAGTTAAGAACGAGTAGATGAAGGTCAGGAATAACGGTTATAACAGTGACCTTTCCATTCTGTTCTCTCCATCCTCATACTGTGACTCCTGCACATTTGTGCCATGCTGAGACTATAAAAAACACTCCATTACCAGCCCTTAAAGTGTTTATATTTAGGAAATTGTTTTACACACATGGCGCTGATGCAGATCTCGTTCAGAACATTTTAATAACATGCTGATGTCAATGAGTCAATAAATGTGAAATCCATAATGCAATGTCAAAAGAGATTTTGCACTGTACATTTGTAAACCCTGGCTAACAGTGCTTTTTGCATATTTATGAGGTTAATAATTTAACAAGCATGCAACCTGTTTTTGGAAATGTTTTTGCTTTTAATAATTGCCATATGTTGTCTGAAACATACAACATAGAATAAACATTTACATTATAAGACCCACTAAGGTGCCTTTTCACTAAAACAGAAAACGAGGGTGGGAATTATTAAGTGGCTCCTCCCTCTTTTTATAATAACCTATGCTTTTATAAGTTAGTTTGCACACTTCTGAAACTGTATCTGTTAAACTTGTGCTTTCTAAACAGTTTTCCCTATTTTGATAAAGTTTCTTTGGAGGAGTAATGCGGTCGTGGGCTTTCTCTGACACACTCAAGGACATTTCTCCCATGAACACATTAATCATTCCCCAATTAGTACTGAGGTTTGAAGGAGGGTTTTGTTATGACAAAATTCTCAGGTGAATGGGGCACCGGAGCGTCCACATCCCCTGTGACACCTGTCTGGGATCTGGCAGTGATTGATTTAGACAGTTATTGAGGAACAATTTTCTCTTGGATTAATTGAGGGCCGTTTGCTTTGAGTTTTTGGTTTAATCCCGAATTCTCAAGAAATAATAGATTTTTATAGTTAAAAATAACACTTCTGCACATACTTTCTGATTGGTCATTACATTCATGCGCTGTCTGTGATTGGTTCTAATGCTCAGTGACAACGCTGCAAATAAAACACGGAAAAGAAATCACGGATGCAGATCTAAATGTAATGCTGTAATGAACATTTAGCATTCATCTTCAAATTTAATTTGAATTGTGACAGCTGTCTTGTTTTCTTGCATGGGCATTTTTTGCCCCAGCATGTATCTTGAATTTTGGGGGCATTCTGTTAATGTGCGTGGCATTTTTTGTGGCACTCAATTACTTCATCATTGATGAAAACCAGATTGTCATGATTCCCAATGTTTAGCTGGGAATCTACCAGTTGAGAAAACGCTAAAATGGTTAAATGACTGGAGAGCTGCTTATGGATTTCCTGGTCAAATTCCATTTCATTGTCCCCATCTACCCTCCCAGCATGAGAGCTCCCCCACTCTCCTTTTATGCCCAGACAGACTGCTTCCAGTAAGCGTCCATTCAATGCCATAAATCCCCAACTGTTTTCTGAAGTGCCACGCACAAGCTTATTTAGGAGATTCAGTTTGATTTTGTTTCCTGGCTCTCAAATAATTTATCACACTGGGCTGCATTGAAATGAGCGCACACCTCATGGTGCCTGCAAAAATTTGTCTTCATCGGCCGTGTTTTGAAGCGTCGGTATCTTGCTGAGTTGAGCTGTTTTTTCTTTTACAGAGAGCTTAGCTTGTGACCACAGGACGAGTTTAAACAGAGGCATGATGGCATTGGGCGGCATTTGGCTATATAACGTAGTTTTACTTTGATGGATTGTTTTAGATGTGCTGAGTGCTGCAGATCTTTTTGTTTTAACAAAGAATGCTAAAAGCTTTCGGTAATAATCTAATTCAATTCAAAAGTAATGCGCGTACGCCAAAGGTTTACGCAGCGTAGTAAACAGCCTATTTATTAACTAGGGGAGTAACCCGATACAGAACAAACAGAAAGGTCTGTAGTGTAAGAGCAAATGCCTGTTTCATGCAACAGTCAATCCAGCGATGAGAGACATGCGTTGCAATTAGGATGCCATTGTCTGATTTCTGACTGGTTACTTGTCATTTTGCCGAGGCTTTTATCCTAAATGACATACAATGCACAAGCTTAATTGCAGGAATGCTTTTGAAGGAATTGAGAGGGGTTACGTGTTCTCCTCTTTTGTTTACAAAGATCCATACAGCTTGTCTCATCCAACACACATATCATGTGCTGTTTAACTATCGGTCAACCAGTTCGTGAGGGGGATGGAGCTTTTAGTGAATGACTAAATGGTACATTTTACTTTAAATGAATTTTGAATAGTCATTTCAAACTTGAATGACTTTCCTTCTTCTGCAGAACAGATATTTTGAAGACTGTTGGTAACTTCTGGTTACCAACAACCTTACCACTTCTATGACCTACCAACTGAGCTGCATTACAGGACAAAAACAGTGAGCTGTCTTCTGTTCTTCCTTCCCTTTGTGATTGAATAATTCATGAACTGAGAATCTGACGTCGAAACAGTTCACTGAAAAGAATTATAGATTATAGTGTTCAAACTGTTGTTGTTTTTATTAATTACTATTTCCAAAGGCTCAAAACTGTTGCTAGCTCACAACCATGCTTTCCTCCCCTGATAGAGCCGTCAGCATAATCTCGAAGCCGCAACAGCAAAATCATTAAAGTCTTTCAATTCTCTCCTTGCTCTGAAATGCATCTTTGGTGTTTCAATTCTCTGAAGTGGCGTGTGGAGGCGAGGATGGAGGCATTGACTCTGGGGTTTTTTCGTGACAGGTTCTGTCTGAATCTATGACCTACAGGGCATACCCATCTCTTTAATGAATCAGCCTGGGCTCTGAGCGTGGCCTGAATCAGCAGCTCTGCTTCTAATTTTAGGCGCTGCCCACAGAGTCAAGTGTGATGTTTAAGGATCACTAGTAAGTGACGATGCGCAACAGACCAATAAGATACACCTGTCAGCAGGCCGGTAGAATTTATTCACCTCTCTGTCTATGCCTGTTTTTCATCCTTCCTTTGCTCACACACAGACCAGAGCACCAGACACCAAACACCATGTTGCTTGTTATGAATTTTTTTATGAAATTTCAGAGCAAGCCTATTAGAGCTTAGCTTCTAAACAAATAAAACACATGTGTTTCAATATATATCATTCTAAAGAGTTGTTTTGTTTGCAATAAATTAAATTCTGTTTAGTCATTTAGTCCTAACTCGGCTCACGGCTTTGTTAATATGGTGATGGAGGGAGTCCTCTTTAATGTACGTTTAAATGCAGCCTGCATTTGTTCACGACAATATAGTCATAATCAATGATGAGCGTGCATCTAAAGAGAGACTTTAGCGACGCATTAATGTCCCAGGCGCATCTGTCGAGGTAAACTGATGAGCAAATTATACTCATCAGGTCTGAGCTCTTTAATAAGCCGCGCCTAAGTGCTGCTTACTGCCACATTAATGGTCAAATATGAGTTTTGGCAATAGCAAAAGTACCTGACGGAGATCCACGGGTGAGCATTGAGAGAGCTTTCTAAAATTAGACTTAGGGGTCACATGGTCTTTTAAAATATTCCCATTTATGCAAATAAGAGTCATTAAATATTCATATGACTGATCAAAGCACTGGGGATAGACATGCTGATTATATGAGTGTAAGAAAGTGAAGCGTTGTTTCATTCATTATGGCCAGAGGTTGTTCAAGACCTTTTATAGACATCTACACAGCGCTTACTGTATGTGATTCTAATGTGTGAAATCCCCTGTTGATAGAGTCCAGACATTCAAAAAAGATCAATCTATGCTCAAGTTTACTGTTTTAAAAGAGAGAAAGATTCACGCGTTACGGATGTGACAAAAAGGATGCTCATTTCTGAGAGACAAACTTTGTAGAATTTCTGTGAATGAAAATGTATAAAAAGTATTTAAGGAATATACACTCACGTAAAGTATTATTAGGAACACCATACTAATACTGTGTTTGACCCCCTTTGGCCTGCAGAACTGCCTTAATTCTACGTGGCATTGATTCAACAAGGTGCTGAAAGCATTCTTTAGAAATGTTGGCCCATATTGATAGGATAGCATCTTGCAGTTGATGGAGATTTGTGGGATGCACATCCAGGGCACGAAGCTCCCGTTCCACCACATCCCAAAGATGCTCTATTGGGTTGAGATCTGGTGACTGTGGGGGCCATTTTAGTACAGTGAACTCATTGTCTTGTTCAAGAAACCAATTTGAAATGATTCGAGCTTTGTGACATGGTGCATTATCCTGCTGGAAGTAGCCATCAGAGGATGGGTACATGGTGGTCATAAAGGCATGGACATGGTCAGAAACAATGCTCAGGTAGGCCGTGGCATTTAAACGATGCCCAATTGGAATTAAGGGGCCTAAAGTGTGCCAAAAAAACATCCCCCACACCATTACATCACCACCACCAGCCTGCAAAGTGGTAACAATGCATGATGGAGCCATGTTCTCATTCTGTTTACACCAAATTCTGACTCTACCATCTGAATGTCTAAACAAAAATCAAGACTCATCAGACCAGGCAACATTTTTCCAGTCTTCAACTGTCCAATTTTGGTGACCTTGTGCAAATTGTAGCCTCTTTTTCCTATTTGTAGTGGAGATGAGTGGTACCCGGTGGGGTCTTCTGCTGTTGTAGCCCATCCGCCTCAAGGTTGTGCGTTTTGTGGCATCACAAATGCTTTGCTGCATTTCACGGTTGTAACCAGTGGATATTTCAGTCAAAGATGCTCTTCTAACAGCTTGAATCAGTCGGCCCATTCTCCTCTGACCTCTAGCATCAACAAGGCATTTTCGCCCACAGGACTGCTGCATACTTTGTAAACCTAGAAATCATTGTGCGTGAAAATCCCAGTAACTGAGCAGATTGTGAGGAATATGGACTATTCTGTTTTGGATGTGACAATTCACATACCTGACTAAAAGAACGAAACAACAAAAATGCTATAAGAACTTTAAGATGCTTAAAGAGATGTTTTTATCTTAAGGTTTACATTTGCATGGAATGTTAAAAAAACACATTTTAGATTCCCTTAAATCGTATCTAAATCTAAACTGAGCCTAACAGACATGTTAGCATGTTAACATTTGTTTTGAATCATTTCACAAATGAACACGCACACGAAACAGCACAGATGCTGTGTACGGTTGCTTTAAGCTTCATCGCCCTCTAAAGAGAACACACATGCTATAAGGGAGAAAGATTCATTAGCCTCAAATGGGGGTACCTGCAGTTAGCCAAGCAAAGTCAAGCCAACGCTCACGTCCTGCCAGACTTTAAATGCGGCCCACATGCTTCTGTGAGCAAACATTAAGCCTCAGTACTAATGGGCATCAGCCCAACCATCACTATTACAAAGTCCATTAAGGCTTTGGAGGATGGAAATAAATAATCGCATCAAAACTTATTAATGTTTTATAAGTTGTGCTGAGGGCGAGGTGAGTCACATCTGCCGGGTCAAAAAAAGGAAATGAGACACTTTATGTTCGGTCATAATCGCATTTACTGTTTCTTAACTGTGCTATCTTAGTGGGTGATGGTGTAAACGATACTGGTGCCCATTTTAGATTTTTTTAGGCAAGTAAAGGTACAGTAAAAAATAACTATTAGCCGAAGAAGGAAGTATTTCTGAAGTGAAAGAAATCATCTCTAGCCAATTTTGAGAGCGCACTACTGACATAGCTTATTAAAAGAAAATAATATTTAGCTTAAGTTTTAGTTTCCTTCTGTAAAATTTGACTTGCAGTGCTGAGGTCCCTTTAGATTATATCCACATTTAGAAAAACATACGGCTGTTCTTTGCAGCCAGGATTTTAGGGCAGCCTATATTAGTTTGTCTTTATGCAAGGATACAAAAGTGACCCTTTATTGGCAGGAACAATGGAGATTATTCACAGCATACATTTAATGTCTTGCATAGATTTTAATTTCTGTCATGTTTAATTACATACTGCTCTTAGCCTACAACCTTCTGCAAAGTTTATTGGTCTGTATATTTTGTATATGTGTATGTTTCAATGTATTTACTTACGTTTTCATTATTTGTATACCTCTTGTTTGCAAACTTTCTTGGTTTCCAAAAACTGTTGTTTGCATGCACTCTTCTTAAAGTGTTAATTCTGTCATCATGTTCAAATAGACCATTTTATGTTTTTTATATTAGAATCTCTTTTTATGTTATAGTAGTTTCAATGTTTATGTCTCCTTTTGATGCTTTATTACATGCAGATGAAGCTATGCAGTTCATGGGCAAAATCATGTTGCATGAGTTATCATGATGCACAGATAGACGTCCCACTGCAGGGAATTGTTGATTAAACTCTGCCTAATAGTCGGCCAATCATCCAGGCGTGATGAATTTTTTTCCAAGAATGTGATGGACTGGTGGATATGGGTTGATATCCTTTTTTTTAGATGTTGTCGCTTTACACACTATATCACATTGTATCGATTACAGATGAACGATGAACTAAACTTGTTTCCGTTCTACAGTATTTGTTGCCTGTAAATCCATAGAAAGATGAAGCAGAAGAAAATGAAGAGTAAAAACAAGGCACAGGGTCTCGGGGCACAAAACCAAAGTGGCACATTACGTTCTTTAGTTTTGGGTCTGGCAGAAAACTCAAAATGAATTATTTCAAATACAGCCTCCTGCTACCTCCAGGCCCAAATGTCATATGGCGTGTTTGTCCGGCAGAGTGAGGTTCTTTTGTGGGGATTTCAAGTCCATAACGTCAACTGGAATGAGTCTTATGCAACACTCGGATTTGAGTGCCAGAGAAGGTAGAGAACTTCTGCGCCTTGATGCATTGTGGGGGATTTTTAGGATTTTGTTTCCATCAACCATCCTCTTAGCACAACTCTGTGTCTCTTTCTTTTCGTTTCTCATCTCCCTAACTATACTCTCATGCTGTAACCAGGACAGACTGGCTCTGCCTCGGGCCTTAGACATTTGGCAATTGAACTGAACACAATTTTTGTTATGTGTCCATTTTATGTCAAAGCAAATTATACAAATTTGAAGCATAACATTTATCCTAAATTGCTAAGCAGCTTACCTGCAATATTATAAAAAAATTGAAACAGTATCTAAATGTTTTTATACTGTATGTATCGAGCTCTATTAAACAGTCCTGTGATATTCGGCCGTCTCTGGAGATCAGCGCTGAGGTTTTGCACACCAGAGTCTGATACCAGGAGACAGTAGCTAGATTAGAATATGACATTGTTTATTTATCATTTTAAAACACTGGCATGTGTCATGAATTATCTCGGGAGGCCTGACAGACTTTCTTCAGGGTGGCTCCAGTTACACCAGTGCACGTAAGACTCTAGCAGAAATGAGTCAGTGCTTATGCATGATTATTTACAGCGAGGTGCTGATGCTATTTTTACAGTAAAACTCAAAGGCTCATATCACTCTTCAATAACATGTGGAACACTCTTGATAAATGTCTGTGATCAATATAAAATCATCAGTGGTGGGCTTTTGAACACCGTGTGATCCTTCGCTGAAGAGATGTCTTGCTGATCACAGGCTTCAGCTGAATGGGGTTTTAAAATGTTGAAAACAGAGCCAGAATGAGAGGAACATTAGATACAGGACTGAAGGCTTTTAATCCTTTTATATAAAAATAGAGAGAAATAAGATGGTGAAGACTAAAACTTAAAATAAAAATGAGAATTTAACCGTGTTGTTCCAAACTCATGTGCTGGTATTTCGACATTGAACATTGATCTGATGAATCTTCAAGCAGTTATTTTCCATAACATGACAGTTCATAGTGACCAAGTCTGTTAAGATCCAGAAGAAGCTATTCAGTGGCCCCAATTGTAGTTTTTCTTAATTGTGTCTTTCAACACATCATGATAGGTTATGTCAGTGACATCATCAAACACTAGTGCTCCTACGTCTTATAACCAAATGTCATTGACATCAAACCTGCCATGTTTAATTGATTCTAATTTCTAGTATTCCACTAGGAAATAAATAAACGTAGGTTTGGAAAAGCATTGGGGTGAGAAAATAATGATGGAATTAGCATTTTGAGTGAGCAATTGTCTACTGAAACAATGGAAGACGGGTCTCCATCACAGTACTCAGTGACATTACACCTCATCTCATCCTGCAATAGGACTGGAGCTTTTGAAAGTTAAGGTCACACCATAGATGATAGAGATAGGGAATGACATGCATTTAAAAGAGACGGCGAGAATCCTCTTGACATCTCAAGAACAAACGCGATCAATGTCATCGTCATATTTTGGGGAGATACTTTGAGCATTTGGCGCTGCAGCTTGAGAATTTGGCAGCCATCTGTTACACTTTTTTAGGCTAGAACTACAATTTTTAAAGAGTCTAAAATCATTATTATTATATATAGATATATTTTTGTTTTGTAAATATATTTAAAATGTTAACTCTCCGCATCAGGTCATAAATCACCATTCAGCTTTTCTTCTTAACATTTGACACATTAGCTTTCATGCATTATTGCTTTAAAAACCTGAAAGATCGTGACTTTACCCATGATCCATGTGTGCGTTGATGTTTGAAGCGTGTGAAGATCGTGTGTGTCTCCACACAGCAGTTATTGATGTCTCTTCACTACTTGTAATGTCACTGTCTTCTGCCATTGATTAGAGAGATGGCAGTGCTAATCTGTTCTCTAACACCGCTGTGTTTACACAAGCCTTTAGTGACTTGAAATCAAACAAAACAGGATTTATCTTTTCACTCTCTTCTTTTGTGTCTTCAGTCTGATTGAGACATTTATCGATCATTCAAAAACTTCTTATTGTCTTCTGTTCTTTTCACACAGTGGGCAACTTTTCTCATTTTTTTACCTTTTGTAATAGTTTTTATTCTCTATTTATACCCTTATTATGTTTTTATGTTCGCTTTATTATTTATGTTTTCTGTGTCTCTTTATTTTTTTCAGTAAAACTGTCATTAGATCTTGATTGTGATGATGAAACTGTATAACAGTTATGTTACGTTACATTACGTCTCTGTGATGGGTAATCCACCATTATGTGTAAGCTCTCAAATTTTACAAGGCATACAAATTGTCAAGTACTTTATTATTTTTTATTCAGAATAGTCACAGGGAGTTAGTTGAGTTACTGATTATGCAATTGAAAGATTTTTATTAATAAACAAAGGTTTCATTAAGAATCTTTCTTTTGTAAGATATGTCCTTCCATTCACAGCTTTTTGATATTGTATGAGCCTGATTGTCCTTTGTTTAATAGTAAAATGAATACACAATTCATTGATATAAGAAACCAGAAAAAGCTTTATACGCTCAACATGCTTTAAGAATAGATTAAAAGCCATTAGAATAAAAAAACATAATCTTGACGACAGAATTTTTGTATTTATCACATGCTGAATGGGAAATTATTTAATGGGGTTAGATTTTGGAATCCAGTGTGGATTTAACATAAAGAGTTATGAAGAGGTTTTTACAGGCAGTCTTGCTTCAAGCAAACAAGTGCAGTCAGTCAACAACGTTTTTCACTTTTCACACAGGTCAACCACAAATCAAAATTCTATCCCCATTTATTCACTTATATACTGTACATAATTCAAAACCTTTATCGCTTTCTTTCTTCTGTCGAACTTGAATAGTATGAATTTGTGATCGCACAATAAATGTCGATTGGTAACAATTTTGTTCGGTTACCAACATTCGTCAATAGTCCTATTGGTTTGAAATGGCATGAGGGAGAGATGAAAGAATCTTCGTTTTAGTTGATCTATCCCTTTAGATGCAGTCAACAAAGTTCAGTAGTTTGACAAGGACGGTCATTGTTGCGCAGCTGAAAGACTTTTGAACTCTGTTCTTGTGGGACGCTGTAGCATCATTGATTGGTGTAGAGAAAACTCAAGTGGAAGATATTAAGTAGTTGTCTTGTTGCTTCCACTGTGAGGTGTATTGGGAGTTTTTCGAAGAGTGCAGTCGGATTAAGCGTCTCGCTTAAGTGCCTCCTTCAAATCTTCAGTTCCTCAGAAGAACAGCATTCAGCTGAAATGTCGAGGCATTTTTCCAGCTTTTCTCTTTGAAAATGTGCTTCTTATAGAAAGTAAAGTTTTTCAACTGTAATTAGTTTGAAAAGCGACATTTTTCATTATTAGAAGTGCGATCCAGACAGTATATCTGTTTACGGAAAAAAGAAAACAGACAGATATCAAGCAGAGGCAAAACGTCAATAACTCATTTTTTATGTAACACTTCTGGGACAAGAGCATCATATTTTTCAAGGCTGCTTCACAGCCTGTTGTAATTCAGAGCATCAAACCTGAAATAGCTTTTCTGCGCATAATTGCAGGTGCTGTGCATTACGTATTAATGAAGGACACAGGACCGGCCTGGCCAAATGAATAACTCACACTGACAAAGTCAGGAAGGACTTAGTGCCGGGCTGTCTGCTTGAGGGAGGCTCTTATTCCAGCCTGTACAATACTGCGTGTCCTTTGTTGGCACTGGGTTGTAGCATGAAGAAGGAAGGGGGTGCTAGAAAAATGTGTTTGGTGTGCATAATACAGAATAATTCAGTGAATTCGCTTTTCCTCTTTCCCTTTATCTCCCCCTTCTCCATCTCCCCTTCTTCATCCTCTTTTGATCAGAAAACAAGGTGCTTCTACTCATCCGTTGAGGTAAATGGGACTTCAAGTCATAAATTAACTTGTTTCAGAAACTCTAGAAAATAAGAGCCAACCTACAGGGGGAAAACATAATAATATGAATATCTGGAACTTTTATTAACTTTTATGAAAATCATAAATTTGAACAAATCACAGAACAAATCTTATTGTTTAATTTTGCTGTAATTTGAAGCGGTTCATGGATCATTCTTTATTGTTCAGAATTATATTGCTTATAATCTTTAACAGAAGATAAATGGAGATGAATGTTTTTTCAAATGATCACAAAAAACAATAAAGTGAGAGCACGTCTTGTGCCTGACCTTATCTTTTTGTCCTTACAAATGAGCAATAGATGAGACATGATGCCAACATGGGAACGTTTCTATATCTGTCTCTGTTTTATTGTTCCAAAATCTTAAAAGGCAGCATTTGAAGGCATTACAGTAATTGCTCGAAGCTGACGCAAAGATTGTTCTTTAAAGAGTAGGCATCCTACGTGATCCGCACTGTCTCAAACCTTTTTTTAGTCAGGTTCTAAAGCGCAGTTTTATATTTTGCGGTAAAGGACAATCCCATAATGGATTGCATCAATGGAAAGAAAAATCATTAAGAAATCAAGATTGTAATAATCATATTCCATTTGTTGCAATTCACGTGTAGCGTATTGTATATTACTTGAATACAATAATTCCTAAACCCCCATCTAGGAATTAGATCTTTATCTAACATCTCTTTAAGGTCATTTACACTTGTTTGTTTCATGACTGTATAGCTGTTTAATCAATCTGAAAAATTGATATTGACCTAGTTAAAATGCCCTCATTTGGTTTGACATCTATTGAGCAAGTTAGCAAAATAATTTTTGATGTTTTGGCATTCAGACACACATAATGATTCAAATCCTAAACCCTGCTCATTTCGTAACAGAAATTGTTTATTTTGGAACCAATTAAATGCTAATTATAGGCTTTTGCGTATACAGATTTTTCTTTCAGGGCACTGAAAGGGTTTGACGATGCCAATTCCAGCAGGATTATGGGATTTTGTAAGGGTTGATGTTTTTGGTCTGGTAATCTTTTAAGCTCCAGTGGTCATGCCATCTTCCGCACATGCAAACACACACATTCACATCCACACTTACTGGGTTATCATTCTCTTTCCAAACCTAGTCTTGAATTGCAAATATAGACTGATGGGGCAGCTGACAAAGTTTCCTTATCTGCAAACAGCACCCTGCTGTCCACAAGACCTTCTCCTTCTCTGTTTCCTGAAAGACCAATAAAAACATCCGTCTGTCTGTGTGAAATCATCCCGACACCGCCATTTCTTTAATTTCTGTAAAGGGAATTTAACATAATCCGTCTGTTTATCTTGCCCTCTCTATTGCCGTATCATGAACATCTGAAAACAATGACATACCGACTCTGAGGATTATGTGCTGTGGATTATTTAATTTAGATGGTTTTGTGTAATCCCAAAATGTGAATTATTCCTACCGCCCAATTCTAGCTCTCTTATCTGCCTCGTCGTTTCAAAATAAAGCAGAGATACAGTTCTTAATCCTGTCAGGTGATAAAGGTTTCTAATCTGCATGGCAGAGACATTTTAAATGCATTCTATCAATGACGCAGAGACAAGCAATAGTCAAATCCCAGAATCAGATTAAAGGCAAAGAATGCTGCAGTTTAACCTCAGTGAAAACCATGGTTCTATAATTGAGTATTAGTTCATAATACAGCATAATCTGCCTATAAAATACATTTTTGGAGAGAGAGTGAGAGGTAACCACATTATTCCATTAAATTCTAATCAGATTCTAGTCAAACTGTATTTTGAAACTTTAGTGAAGTTGGCATATACGGGCATCAGAGAGGGAACTGAGTAAACAGACCTTGGTGATGGGACCTCAGGAGTAAACGGACAGAGGGGGATCCTCGTTGGGAAACGCCATTGCGAATAGATGGAGGTCGATTCCAGATACCTTAGCGACACCCCTGGGCACACACTGAAATATCTCCCTTTTCTTAATTGTTTAGTTGTCATCACTAGGAAGTTTCGAAATGTATCGATGTACCATTCATGGACCAGCGAACAGAAACTGCCTGAGAATTTCCACCTCAAATGGTTTAATGGCCCAGGTTTGCTATCCTGTGTTTCACAGTGCTCTGCAGCTTTGCACGTTTCTCTCGCTCTAAAGAAGTTTGTGGATGTTGTCAGATTGATTGATGGGGTTGCTGCTGTGTTTCTGGATTGTCTTTCAAATCATTCTTGACAATGTTACATAGGCGGCTTAAGTTTTCTGTTCCTCCACCTGCAATACAGTGCTTTTCTTTCTTACCCTTATCACTACCCGTATCTTGGATCTCTCTCTCTCTCTCTCTCTCTCTCTCTCTCTCTTTCTCCCTCTGTGATGTGTATCAGCAGATCAGCTCTATCAAACATCTGTCATGTATTTCACACCTGTATTCCTCCATAGCTCCATTACATTCACAGATCATTTAAGGATAAAGAGCTCTATTTGCATAGTTATTGACAGATAAGAAAGCATGAAAACCAGACACACACGTTTGTCTGTCAGATCTGAATCATATTACTTTCTTTGAAACATTATCTTGTGTATTTTGCATGTTTTGTGTGGAGAATGTGTTATTTTGTTGACTTCAATGAAATCACTTGATTTTCATATAAAACTAATATAAGATCATAAAATACTACAGGCTATTATGAGAGTTTATGCGTTTGAGGGCATTTTATACCTCATCAAATTATAGGTGGATGGGTTCAGTGGAATAACAATCTAAATTGTGTTTGTTCAGATGTTTAGTGAAGATTGTCTCTGGTGACACAAAGCAAGTTTCTTGGGGTTAAAGTATTTAGTTTATTTGCTGTAAAAATGGTTGTGTGTTTTCTAATTTCAGGGGAATTTATAATCCATTGATCTATCAGACTAGGTGTTTAAAACTGTTCTTTAAAACGCACATCCAATCTTAATGCAGGCTTTGCTGGAATTGAACGAGCTCAGGGACTCTCTGGGGGCAGATGGACAAACGGCTATTGTGTTAAACTTAATGCATTATTATTTTTCACTTGGACTATTATTCAGACTCCATTAGCTGCTCTCTATACTGTGGGCTCGGTGCATTTTGAATGCTGTTTTGGTTTTATTAATAATGCATTTTCCAGCTCTTCCGCTAAAAATGATGTTGCTGCTGCTACAGAAAAAGATTATCACTATCCTTCTTTTTTGGATCTATGCTAAAATATTTATTACGATGCAAATAAAAGCTAAATGCACTAACTTATTAGGATTTGTATAAAGATAAAAAAAAGATCTATAATGGAACATGAATTTTGATTTTTTTTACACATGTGACCCTGGACACCTAAACCAGTTTTATGTGTGAATTTTTCAAAATTGAGATTAAATCATCTGAAAGCTGAATAAACAAGCTTTCCATTGATATATGTTTTTTGGAACTATCTAGAACTCTGCAATCTAAGGGTGCAAAAAAATCTAAATACTGAGTAAATCGCTTTTAAAGTTGTTCAAATGAAGTCCTTACCATAGCATATTACTCACTAAGTTTTTATATATTTATCGTTAAAAGAAAAATCTATAATTTTGAGCTTTCTTTGGCTTTTGCAACAAATATTCCTGTGCTACTTAAGACTGGTTTTGTGATCCAGGGTCACATTTACTATACCAATGATGCGTTTATATTGTTAGAGTTGAAATACAGAAGCAGTCTTATGCTAGGGGAGGAGATGTTCCTGCATAAAAAGCTACTAATATTAATGCACTTTTTCTATGCCATGATGTCCTTTACAGATATTCATTCTCAAGTATGCGGCTTGGAACAGCCTTGGATTTGAAATTCACTTTTGAAACTCAGGGTTACTTTATCTATTATAGAGTATGTTTTCAAATCTGCAGCTCTGAGGTGGCAACATCTTCTGTGTCATACCTTATAAATTATTCATGTCCACTTAAACAAGATTTCTTTGAGAAATGTACCAGCTATGTTAAACAAAGGCGATAAATTACCAGCATATTGTGAGAAAATCACATTTGTCCTCTAAAATCTGGACGTGTTTTTTGCCACCTGTTTCTATTGTATTACCCTAAGACTTTCTGTATCAATTACTGCTGGATAAATAAAATTGAGCATAAGTTTCATGACGATTGATATGGATAGTACACCCGTATACAAAAATGTTATTACCATGCTGTACAAGTCATACAAAGTTTACCTTATAATTTTATATAAAATCTTTAAATTCCTTATTTATTTGTTGGAAGATGAACCAGTATATTTTTGTGATCCACAGTCCTTTCCTTTAAAGTGATGAAAGTGATAAAAGAAAAATGTTGTCATAATTAACTCACCCTCTTGTCATTTCAAACCTTTATAACTTTCTTTCTTCCGCAGAATACAAAAGAAGATATTTTGAAGAAAGTTAGTAACCGAACAGCAATGGCCCCCATTTTCTTCTATTGTATGGATTCAAAACCAATGCAAGTGAATGGGTGCCAGTTAACAACATTCTTCAAAATATCTTCTTTTGTATTCTGCAGAAGAAAGAAAGTCATACAGGTTTGATATGACCAGAGGGCAAGTAAATGATGACAGATTTTTCATTTTTGGCTCTCACTTTATGTAATATATATGAGTACCCACTACCTTAATTGTCTAACCGCATTTTCTCCCGGTTTCTTTCTTCTTTGTGTCATTTTCTTCAGCTTGTGAGCTCATGAATCAAGGGATCCTGGCGCTGGTGTCGTCTACAGGCTGCGCGGCAGCCAACGCGCTGCAGTCTCTCACGGATGCCATGCACATTCCTCACCTGTTCATCCAGAGGAACGGAGACGGAACGCCGCGTGCCGAGTGTCATCTCAATCCCAGCCCTGACGGAGAGCGCTACACGCTGGCCGCGCGCCCTCCTGTGCGTCTAAATGACGTAATGATCACACTCATCTCTGAGCTGCGCTGGAACAAGTTTATCATCTTCTATGACAGCGAGTACGGTGAGTGGCACAGAGGTGTTGTGAACTAATGCAGAATCACTGGGCGTGTTTTATTTCAAAGGAATCACATCACGTTTTCCTTTATCTTTTGAGATAAAAGAGTTTGATGTACTTTGAAAGCATACTGCAACTTCCTCCCAGATCTAAAACATTGAATCCAGTTATTGAAACTAAGCTGCAAAATAACTTTCAACCTGCATGTCTGGATATTCCTTCCTAGGGATTTTAACTTTGGAAACAAGAAACTGTAGTTGTTTTTGTTATTATTAATTAATATTATTATCATGTAAAGGGAGCATTTTTTATACTGTATACAATGACAGTAACAAATGAGACATTAAGGTTAGATAAAGGTTGTAAAATGGTTGTAATAAAGTTCACTAGCCTTACAAGTGAAAATACAGAAAATAATATGAAAAAATACAGCACTGATTGAACTGACACAACCTCTGTTGAATTTGGGACACAGTGTCTGATGGCCCGTGCATATGATGGCATGGCTTGTCTCGTCTGCTCCCCTCCTGGCCCAGAGCGACACTGACGTGAAGGCAGACAGTTCTGTGACCAAGACAGAATTCATCTGGCATTTTAGTGCAACAGTTTACAAGAACTTTTCAAACTACAAAAAAAGATTTGGTCATAAGCAATAAAAAAAATAAACCTTTCTAGAACTAAAGGCAACAGCTTTCAGGCTCTTAAGTTTTGAAAATTTGATGCGAGCAGGTGAACTCTGCCTGGCTAAAATGCAGAATTTGTTAGATGTTAACTAGTTCCAGCATGGTCTTCTTTTGGAAATCATTCAACTTTCACAATTTAAAACAGACTTGGATAACTACCACATTCCTATAGTGAACCAATACATTTTTTATAGGTCAGCTTTAATACTTAACAGCGATAGCTAAAGCTTCAAGATAGGTGCCATTTTTAAATTGAGCTACCTACATAATTTTTTACCTGATCCCTTTGTTGCCTTTTTGGAATCAGACTGGTCATCACTGTGTGAGATGCTAGTGCATGGAAAACAGAAAAACTAAAATCCCTACAAATTAATTTTATGTTCCACTGAAAAAATAACACCATACAGGTTTGAAACAAAACAAAATTTTGAAAATATGGACAGTTTTCATTTTTGGATTAACTACAGTATTGCAGTACTTCCCGTTTTAAAATGAATAGAGATTCACATATAATGCAATGTTAAAACAATAATAAATGATTCATTCCATTAGTACAATTAATTCTGATACACATGTACTGTATATATATTCATTTCCCTTGCAATGTTTAAATAATAATTATTCAGGCGAATTCTAATAGTTATATATATTTTTTTTTAAAGTCACATATATTTATTCGTTTAACGTTAATGTTAGACAGAATATGTTTTTTGACCAGCATTCAAAACACTTTAATAAACAAATTGGATGGGCTAAAGCAAAGAACAATGTTCTGTTACAAAGGATAAAGATATTCGACTCAGGTGGGAACCCCAATTTTGTATCCAAATCCTGACCTGTACCCTTAAATTAATACCGGTCCCAGAGAGTACCCACAAGTATTTGCTGATAGTCACAGTTCTCTATTTCTAGTCCTGTCTGGCAATAAATTGCATTCACAGATTTGAATGTCTCCTTTAGAATCTGCTGACATGACTTTTTGTACCACATTTGCTGTATACAGTGATAATGGTTTTATTTATACAGCTGTGAAAATACGGTAAAGCTTTAACTTTAATTTGGTTATGCAAGCTGAAGTGTCATGGTTCTTGTTCTCGGGTGTATTGTTCTGTAACACATAAACCCCATCAAAATTATTTGAACTGAATTCCGACACCAATTAACACTCAAACCATTACACCCTCCTTTTTGGTGCTGCAGGCTATAAAACGTCTCGGTTACGTCTGTAACCTCGGTTCCCTGATGGAGGGAACGAGACGTTGTGAGAGACTGACTGGCATGTTCCGTGTGTGCGGACATGGCAATCAGGGTGTTGCGGTCACGGTTGGCTACGTTCTTTTCGAGCGCTGCCACCACCCCGTCTGCTTCCCAGGCGTCTTCAGCCGCTGTTTCGCCGGTTCCAGGACCCTCCCATAGGACGACCCGCCAGAGACGTCGAGCCCCGCGGAAGAAGGCATCTGTCCCCCGTCAGCAGTCCGCCAAGAGCGCTGCTAAGCGGCCCTGACGGGACGAACCTAGGGGAAGTTTCATTGGGTCCGATCCCGGCCTTTCCAACGCTGGATCGGGGAAGGACGCTGCCTGCCGCGTCTCCATCAAGTCCGGGCCCTTTTCAGGGCCCGGCACCCACTTACTCACAAAGAGAGATATTTCCCCTGGGTTTTCCTCCACAGCACTCTCGTCCAGACGGTGTCTTGGATGGATCGGGCCGCCGACTGCAATCTCCCCCGGATGTTGCGTCAGGCCGCCGGAAGCAGGTAAAACTACAGAGCCGTCAGCCTCCCAGGGGGTCCCCCCTTTGCGAGGTGACCGCACTGTCAGCCACCGAACCAGCCTTCCCCGGCACGGTGAAGCAGATTGTCCCTCTGGTCCCACTGTCGCGGTTCTTGGACGCTTGGCAGCGCACCAGCCCGTCACATTGGATAGAGAGGACAGTCCGTCTCGGTTACTCGATCCAATTCGCCAGGCGCCCCCCCAAGTTTCGGGGCATTCTGTACACCTCGGTGCGAGGAGAGAATGCTTCCGTGCTTCGGGAGGAGGTTGCCGCCCTTCTGGCGAAGGGTGCGGTCGAACCCGTCCCTATAACCGAGATGTCGTCCGGGTTTTACAGCCCGTACTTCATCGTGCCCAAAAAGGGCGGGGGGTTGCGGCCCATATTGGATCTGCGTCGCCTGAACAAACACCTGCACAGGCTGCCGTTCAGAATGCTGACGCAGAGACGCATCCTGGGCTCGGTACGTCACCAGGATTGGTTCGTGGCAATCGACCTGAAGGACGCGTACTTTCACGTCTCTATTCTTCCCCGACACCGACCGTTCCTACGGTTCGCGTTCGAGGGAAGGGCGTATCAGTACAGGGTCCTGCCATTCGGTCTGGCCCTGTCTCCACGGGTTTTTTCCAAACTAGTGGAGGCTGCCTTAGCTCCTGTCAGGGAGCAAGGCGTGCGAGTGCTAAACTATCTCGACGACTGGCTTATCTTGGCACACTCGCGAGATGTGTTGTGCACGCACAGGGACCTTGTGCTTCGGCACCTAGACCGTCTAGGCCTCCAGGTCAACCAGGAGAAGAGCAAGCTCTCCCCCGCGCAGAGCACCTCTTACCTCGGTATGGAACTAGACTCTGTCCGTATGACAGCACGTCTCACCAACGAGCGTGCACAGTCAGTGCTGCGCTGTCTGAGGTTGATCAGTCAGCATCCCTCGACATCGCTGAAGATTTTTCAGAGGCTCCTGGGGCACATGGCGTCCTCGACGGGTGTAATCCCTCTCGGGTTGATGCACATGCGGCCGCTTCAGCACTGGCTACAGAGTCGGGTTCCCTGGACGGCGTGGCACGCCGGCACCAGGCGGATTACGGTAACGCCGCAGTGCCTTCGCACTCTCTTACCCTGGTCAGACTTGACCTTTCTCCGGGCGGGGGTCCCGCTCGGACAGGTTTCGAGGCGTGTCGTAGTAACGACAGACGCCTCCCTGCAAGGGTGGGGTGCGGTGTGCAACGGGCACGCAGTATCGGGTCACTGGACGGGTCCCCGACTGCGGTGGCATATCAACTGCCTAGAGTTGCTAGCAGTCCATCTGGCACTGAGGAGGCTCCAGCCCCTCGTGCAGGACAAACACGTGCTAGTCCGGTCGGACAGCACGACTGCTGTGGCGTACATCAATCACCAGGGCGGCATACGCTCACGGCAGTTGTCGCAACTCGCCCGACGCCTCCTCCTCTGGAGTCAGCAGGTGACGAAGTCCCTGCGGGCCACGTTTCTCCCGGGATACCTAAACCAGGCAGCCGATGCGCTCTCTCGTCAGGGCATTCCCCGCGGAGAATGGCGGCTCCATCCCCGCGCAGTCCAGCTCATATGGGAGCGGTTCGGTCAAGCACAGGTGGACCTGTTTGCCTGCCCGTACTCCACCCATTGCCCGCTCTGGTACTCCCTGACCGAGGGTCCCCTCGGCACGGATGCCTTAGCACACAGCTGGCCGCGAGACAAGCGGAAGTACGCCTTCCCCCCAGTGAGCCTCCTTGCACAGGTCCTGTGCAAGGTCAGGGAAGAGGGGCATCAGGTTCTGGTAGTTGCGCCATACTGGCCCACCCAGACCTGGTTCTCGGATCTGGTAGATCTGACGACGGCCCCCCCCTGGCCCATTCCCCTGTCGAAGGACCTGTTGTCGCAGGGGAAGGGCACGGTTTGGCACCCCAACCCAGGCCTCTGGAGACTCCATGCCTGGCCCCTGGACGGGACGAGGAGACCCTAGGGGGCTTGTCGGTAGCGGTCCGGGAGACTGTTCTACAGGCTAGAGCCCCTGCCACTAGGCGGTTATACGCCTACAAGTGGCGCCTCTTTTCGTCCTGGTGTTCTCCCCGGGGGGAGAACCCACGGAATTGCTCGATCGGGTCGGTGCTGGCCTTTTTACACAGAGACTTGAGAGTAATCTCTCCCCTTCCACTCTGAGAGTGTATGTTGCGGCCATTGCTGCACATCACGATCTCGTGGAGGGTAAGTCTCTCGGTCAGCACGACCTGGTCAACAGGTTCCTCAAGGGCGCGAGAAGGGTGAATCCACCTCGACCGCGCTCTGTACCCTCTTGGGACCTTAACGTGGTCCTACAGGGCCTTGGTACGGCCCCGTTTGAGCCCCTCGGAGTTGCCAGTCTCCCTCATCTGTCGATGAAAGCTGCACTCCTGACGGCGCTCGCCTCTATCAAGAGGGTGGGGGACCTACAGGCATTTTCCGTGTCCCAAGGGTGCCTAGAGTTCGGGCCCGGCGACTCTCACGTGGTCTTGAGACCCCGGCCCGGTTACGTGCCCAAGGTTCCCACCACTCCCTTCCGGGACCAGGTGGTGAGCCTGCAGGCGCTCCCCTCAGGGGAGGAAGACCCAACCTCTAATGTGTTGTGTCCAGTACGCGCGCTGCGCCTCTATCTGGACCGCACACGGGGCCTAAGAAGCTCCGAGCAGCTCTTTGTCTGTTACGGAGGACAGCACCCGGGGGGGGCTGTCTCCAAACAGAGACTGGCGCACTGGATTGTGGATGCCATCACGGTGGCATACCAGTCCCAAGATCGCCCGTGCCCGCTGGCAGTGAGGGCCCACTCCACCCGGAGTGTGGCCTCCTCGTGGGCACTGGCACAAGGCGCCTCTCTGGCAGACATCTGCAGTGCTGCGGGTTGGGCTACACCCAGTACCTTCGCAAGGTTTTACAATCTTCGCGTGGAACCAGTAGCAGCCCATGTCCTTAACGCCCCCGGCGTGTAGGACGGACTCCTGTTCTGGGCGTACGCCTGCGAAAACGCCTTCTCCCCTTGCTAGGTGAGACTACGGCGTTATTAGCCTCCCTACTTTCCCCTCTAGGCGAAGCATAGGCATTCCATCCATCACTAAGCATTGCACTTGGTAACAGACTGAGCGGAGCCGTCTGTTAGAACCAGGTCCATTATAGGTAGAGTCATCCCCGCTCGGGCAGACCCCTGTATTAGGACTAGTGCCCCATACGTAGTGACTCCCCGCTGGGTCGTCCCGTGTGTTGAATTCCTCACTCAGGATTTCCCGATTGGTGAATCTGTGACCTCCCCGCCGGTGGTATCCCACCTGGATTGTCCCCCTATTCGGGCTAACACCTTCCGCATGATGTTCTCCCCGCAGGGGAGACCATGTTAGTATCTCCACATGTAACCTCCCCTTGGGTAGGAGGTGGCCTCCGTAACACACTCTTCTAAGAGAAGAGCAGTGTTCCCCAGTATTCGGCTCCGGACAGCTCCTCGCTACTAGAGGCGTACGCCACTGTCCGTGAGGCCGTCAGTAGAGGCTTCTCAGTATGACCAATACTATGTGACTGGAAGATTACGTCTCGCGGTAGCACTATTTGGCACTAGCCCAGTCAGGGTCGCTCCGCTAGAGGTCGTGATATCGGTGCAAGCGCTGTGGCGTTTAAGATTGATCCCCAGTCAGTCTCTCACAACGTCGAGAGACCGACTGAAGGGGAACGTCTCGGTTACGTCTGTAACCTCGGTTCCCTGATGGAGGGAACGAGACGTTGTGACTTCATGCCACAACGCTGCACCGAATCACTGCAGTGAACGTTCCAGGTTCCTCAGTACAAAGGGTAAGTGAATGACCGCCGCCATCTTCCTTTTATACCCGTATGCACGGGGCGGAGACTGGCGTGCGCGTGCCATTCGCCAAGCCCATTGGCGTTTTTTAATTATTAATTATCTCGGAGAGGGTAGGTTCTCAGGACCAGAGGGACAATCTGCTTCACCGTGCCGGGGAAGGCTGGTTCGGTGGCTGACAGTGCGGTCACCTCGCAAAGGGGGGACCCCCTGGGAGGCTGACGGCTCTGTAGTTTTACCTGCTTCCGGCGGCCTGACGCAACATCCGGGGGAGATTGCAGTCGGCGGCCCGATCCATCCAAGACACCGTCTGGACGAGAGTGCTGTGGAGGAAAACCCAGGGGAAATATCTCTCTTTGTGAGTAAGTGGGTGCCGGGCCCTGAAAAGGGCCCGGACTTGATGGAGACGCGGCAGGCAGCGTCCTTCCCCGATCCAGCGTTGGAAAGGCCGGGATCGGACCCAATGAAACTTCCCCTAGGTTCGTCCCGTCAGGGCCGCTTAGCAGCGCTCTTGGCGGACTGCTGACGGGGGACAGATGCCTTCTTCCGCGGGGCTCGACGTCTCTGGCGGGTCGTCCTATGGGAGGGTCCTGGAACCGGCGAAACAGCGGCTGAAGACGCCTGGGAAGCAGACGGGGTGGTGGCAGCGCTCGAAAAGAACGTAGCCAACCGTGACCGCAACACCCTGATTGCCATGTCCGCACACACGGAACATGCCAGTCAGTCTCTCACAACGTCGAGAGACCGACTGAAGGGGAACAGGCACTTTTACCAAAGATTTCCTTGATTTATACAACTTCTGTCTCACTCTCCTATCTTTAAAATAGTCAGCCCAAAGTTTTCTTTTTGCTCTTGGCTCAGGTGAGGTAAGCCTCTTTCTTAGCTAACGTGCAAAATCAAAAAATGTGGAGAAAAGGTGACTCACAGCCACAACAGGGCATTTTCAGTCCCCCCCCCAGTCAAGGCAAATTTCCCTTGTGGTTCATGAGGTTTACATCTATTTCAGAATGATAGAAGTGAACTGCTTTAAACGCCTCTGCCTTTGTGCTCATGAGCTAATGCAGGAACTGCTGCTGAATTGGCTGCAGGCGGGTTTAACAATGGGCAGAGATGAGTCAGACCACAACACCCCTGGAGCAGACATAGGTTAACATCAGTGATGGCTGGCGCACTTTGAAATGAGGAGACAAAGTCCCCTTTTTGCATTTGGGTTTTTACAATCCAATGCAAAGTTACAGATATTTTACCCGCCTTTGAATTAAAATCATTTGGGAGATAGATGAACAAGCAATTTTCAATTCAAGTTTATTTCTATAGGATATTGTATCCAATCAGCTGTACAGGGGTTAAACAAACATACAATGAACAAATACAAATTTAGTTGTTTCGTGATTTATTTTATTAGTTTTGTTTTATTTATCAGATTGTTTACTCATCCTTTTTTAGCTTTTACGAAGCCCCCCTTTCATACTCAGTGCAAACGCCCCCCTGGTTTTCCCCCTTTAAAGCCAATGTCCCAGAGGTCAGAGAAAAAGCCCAGACGAGATCCTAAACATGATTGATGATGGTCCAGAGCTATCAGCATTGAACATCACACCTTCCTAAATGAATACAGACGCTCTGGGTGTGTTTCATGATGTGAATGCTTTGAATGGATATGAATTGCTAGGAATGTTAAGAGGCTTCTGGGCGTTTTGACAAAGCCATTTCCTTATAAAATATGCCTTGTGTAGTGCAATACCTTAATGAAAAATAGACATGTTTAAACTTGGTTTTAGGCTAGAGAAAAGACATTTGAAGAGAAACTGTAAATTATCTTATAATCTGGTATCATCCATGACAAAGAGAGAAGGTCATTTACTGGAGATAGTCTCAGTTCTTTTAAGATTTTTTGCAGATTAAATACAGCAGGATATTTTCTGATATTTTTCTAGAAAGGTATGTGTACTTAATTTAATACAACACCTTATTTCTAACTGGTTCAAATTTACATTAAAAAAAGTAATGGCTCACTGTGTACTAACAGGGCATAGCAGCTGGCATCGCCCTCACAAGGTCACATGCGTTGGCAATCAGTTGCGGAAGTCAGTATGGTGGTTGTATAAGTATCAGTTGCTACAGAGATCTCGAGGGTTTAATCTCATTTGGATCTTTCTCACTTACCTCCACTCATTTCTCACACTTGAGCCTTCTGTAAACACCTCTCTCCCAATTTATAAGAACTGCACTAATAACCTTGAAGCTGGTATAAAGTCTTTTATTTAATTTATAGCGAGTATTCTGGATAAATGGGAAATAGAAACAAATCAAACGGAACTAACCTTACTACACAAACCTTAACTTCATAACGTAATGGACACTATAAAACAAACTTTACTGACATGGTTTGTTAGGAAGAAGTACATGGTACTCATTTTCTTTTTCGGACAGTGTGTTAAGGTTAGGCTGCCAACACAGTGTTGACAAGGACTGTTAAACATTGCAAAAGCACTACAGCGTCTTTTGCTTTGGGAATAAAACCAGAAGTGCTTGAAAATGTTTCGCCTCATGAATCTTATCTGCAGTTGGCTGGATTGTAGTTTGATAATTCATAGGCGGGGAATTTTGAGACAGAGAGATTTCAAGCTTTTTGTACACTCAGGTTGGAATCATGGAACAGTAGCAGAAGTGTAGAGGACACAGACCCAACTTGTACTGTATAAATTAAGTAATACTGTAAGTCCTATATTAACTGATTCAGAAAGTTTTAAATCGCCTGGCTGGTGCTTTTTCTATCATGATATCAAATCTAGTATTTGAATATATGTATATGTGCTACTACAGTGTTTCATTGGTCAAATACGCAAATAGAATTTCAATGCGCAAATTCAATAGGAGTATACATTTAACTATAATGTAAGGAAAAACTATCTCAATCTCTCCTAAATTAATCATCATCCTTCAGAATACAAGTACAAAAAATATGTGAATATCAGTAAAATAAGCTTATTATGTAAACTTGTTGTTATTGTGACGGTTGTAGACAGTTTTTAAAGCCATGCAAACACAGAGACGGCAGCGGTTCAGACAACCGGTTCATGCACCGCTTCAAGTGCTGCTAAATCAGTCACCAGTCTGTGCTGAATCAATATTCCACCGTACAGGAATGTGCAGTCACCGGTACACGTCGTGCTTTTCATGCGGTGTTGCCTCTTATGGGTTCACTTTTCGGGGGAGAAGTGTGTTCAACACAAATCCGCATGCATTGCCATTGTAACAAACAACAATACCTGTTTGTAGTGAGTAAAAATATCCTGCATCAAAGAACTAAATAGGTTACAGACAAAATGTGCATTTTTTGTTCAGCAGTTTTAGTTCATGCATACTCTCACTCATTTTTGTGAAGGACCAGAATCTTTCCACATGCAAAACAGGATCAAATAAACATAGAGATAATTATTAAGAGTAAGCTCTCAAACAACTAAAACACTCAAATCATTTCAAGATTAAAAACCAAAGTATAGAAATAGCTCATTCTAAGGTAATAAAAACATAACGCTTTATCATGTAAGGACATTATACACCTCTGAAGACATTATGTTATGTATATTATATTACGTTTCTGTCAATTGGTCCTGCAGAAAAAACACACAGCACCTTTAAGGTTTCTATTATTGTTTTATTTTATATTTTTGAATGTATAGTACATTTCATTAAATCACTTGATTTTACACTTACTGATCTTCAGGAAGTCAAGCATATGTTTTACTTGCAATAACTGCTAATCTTTCCACAATTTACAGTATGTCTGTTTATATAGCAATGCAGCAACATCTTATTAGATTTATTTAGCTGGTAATTCTGTTATTTTTAGTAGAGCAAATAAAGTGCCGTGATTGATCACTCGTAGAATGTAAAAGATTTTATATTGAAAAATGACATTTGAAATCGAAATGAGTTCTTTTAACAACAAAAAGGAGACCTTTCAACAAGAGAATTTATTTTAACAATTTATCAGCATGCCAAGTTCAGTCTTTGTTAAAGTTGTTTTTTTTCTCTGTCAACTCTTCTGCCATCAGTTCACAAACTTCAGTGTGGGAGTGAAATTTTCTTGTCCAGTAATTCTCTCTTGAATTGCTTTATCATCATGTTTCTGTGTACGACCAACCTCTATAAAATAAGTCTATAAAGCATCTTACTGTTAGGGACTTTTCATGTTTTGTAATTTATTAACAATAATAAGTTAGTCCTAAGGCTTGTAAATGGTTGTTTAGTTATCAGTTTAATTGATGTTTCAGTTTTAGCTGAGCAGTTTTAGAGTAAACGAGTATCTTTTTTTGTACATAAAACTGATTAATGTCTAATGTCCTCACTGCTGTGGATCTATAAAACTATTAATAGCATCTTTAAGCTAAAGCACCAACTGTTCAGAGAATTTCATTTGCTCCCTTGCCTGCATACAGGCAATTTATCAGGGATGTATGAACGATGAGGAGAGGGAGGTGCACGTTATGCACCTTATTAGATTGGCTCATCAATATTAATTAAGATGACATTATGTCTGCTGAGTAAGCCTTGCTTTCAGCAGGTAAGTGGGTGCTAGCCGTAGTACTTAACACTTCGCTTAACACTTAACACAAAGGGACCAACTGGCAGCAGCTTCTTTTTTATCTTAAAATCATGGCTTTATGTGGAAGATTTTCTGGGCAGGTGTAATATGGTTTGGTGGGGAAATCTACTCTAGGCCCACTAGGCCAGATTAAATGATCAGTAAAACACAATTTATACTGTAATGTAATCTATTCAAATATGAGACGAGTGAAATAAAAAAGCAGACTTATTGGTAGAGTTGTGCAAAAATCCGTGTGTGTAAAATAATAAGTGTTGTGTTGTTTAAAAACATGAATTTCATTCATTTGCACTATTCAAGACCTGAAAACATTGCACTTTTTTGTTATTTAGTAACATCCTTGTTTGTTTTCTGCAAATAAATCAAAATAAAAGCAGGTATTTTCATTTGGAATTTGTGAGAATTGTTGTCACTGGTTTCACAGAATGAAACATCCTTTACAATAAACGTTTATTAGGAGCCATCTAAAACTCAATAGTTGTTCATGAACTGAAGACAAGATAGCCTACAAAAACAAACATGGTGTTTGGTGACATCGAAAAGTCTTCTGAGATGATTTTTGATATTTAAACAGTTTTGTTTTGTGTAGATTACATTTTATTTTAATATTATTTAAAAAAAATGTATCATGATTTATGAAAGCAATATATGTTTTGCTTTGGCTTTCATTTTTAATGATCTGGACGTGATGGATCCTCTGAACCCCTATGGTCTCTGCTGAAGCTGCAGTGGTTAATATTAAAGTGTCGCTCTCACGTCAGAACATTGGGTGTAATAATAAAGCTTGTGTCATAATGTCCTGCTTTTGAATAAGAAGATGATGAACTATTGTTAATTGGCTTCTCAAGAAAAGAAGAGCACATCTATAACTGAGAGTGTGAAACATGTGGCCTTGTTTCAGATTCAGATTGTGTCTCTTCTAGTTCATGTCAAAGCTGATTCAATAAGCAACAGTCTCTGTGATCCCGTGTAGATTTTGAAACGCTGTCACGTGGAACCAATCAACAGTGTGTCAAGCCAACCCTCTCTTACTTAATAGGAGATGAGTATTCTGTCTAAGTCTTTCCAGGAAGAACGCTCCCTGGTCTGCATGAGCAATACTCCCACCCCGGCCCCCCGGTTCTCTGTACAACAGGGCAGTGGGTTGAGATGCAAACACGGAATCATAAAAGAACAAACACATGAAATGATTTCACCATCTCCTAGCAACAATCTAGAAGCTTTTAAAGGGGATGAAACGATGTGCTTTCATAACTCCTTACTCTTTGTAGAACCAATTAAAACGATCCTTGGAAAGGGTTTGACGGTGACCCCTAATGCAAAGATGAACGGGCCTGTGATCCTTAATCACAATTTGCTTTTCTGTAATGTAGATTCATTATGAATCACCAACTAATATACGGATGTTATATATGTGTAAATATATTTATGTGCGTGTGTGTGTGCGTTTGTGTGTTTATAGCTTGAATGCACCATCAATTGTTTTGGAAAACCGCCAACCAAGTGCACACAAATGTAAATGTTAACATATATCAACTGTTCTATTTAGATTCATAATTAAATCCAAGAACATGCTGTTTATGTCACGATATGACTTCAGATCATTATGTTCGTCATAAAAGACAGAAAAGAGTGAAGTCGAAGTGTTTTTTTAAATATCTCGACTGACTCTCTCCACATCCCCTGCACCCATGTTTTTTTCTCTGTGAGACGCCAGCTTGTATTTGCAGGGAAATATGCCTTTAGGTACATTATATAATTACACTCTTTAAGCATATCCAATTTATATCTCAAAAGACCTCTCAGTCTTTTCTTTCCGCAAATTTCCACTTTGTTTATTTCTGTATTTCTGAGGCTTCCTCGAGAGACTTTAATTTTCCTTTACGTTTTGTGGCTCAGGCTGTGATAATTGATTTACAATGGTGCACTGAAACCAATCCTGGAGAGTTTGGGGAAATTCAACGATTGTGTGCGTTTGATTTTATTTGTTGTGTTTGTGGGGTCACTCTTAAAGGCTCGTACATCAGTCAAGAAGAAATATTGGATGTTCATGGATTCTACTTGTTTGTAAATCACCATGCGGTTTATAAATGATCCATGGGTTATTGAACATGTTATTAAGCATTTACCAGCTTATTATTTTCATTCGTAGGAGAGAATACATTTAAGGGCACAGCTTGGCAGTTTTAAAGTAAATTTCCACATTCGATTCATCCCAGATGCATTTTCTGGAGTTAGCCCATCAACTTTTAGCACAGCAGAGTGACATACCATTACCTGGACTGCTTGACTGCATAGCACTAAAGCTAAATCTGACTCTTTGTTCTTCCGAACATGTTTCCTGACAGGCCACAAGACCAACATTCCCTTTGCAACGTAGTTCTCATCTCTTTATGGGACATACTCCGTTACTAACGTAACCTTGGTTCCCTGAGATACGGGAATGAATACAATGGTTTCTCTGCCATAGGCTCAAATGTTTACTTTGCACTCACCAATGGCAGTGCAGTATTCACTGCGTTATTAAAAGCTTCAGTCATCGGAGAAAAATGAGTTTTCCCCATAGCGTCCTGCTACGCAGTCCGAGTGAAGTATCGATAGGGAACTACAGTAATACATTCTTCATTATTCCCTGAGGAATTTAATCTGTTTGTTACCCATTTATCCATCTAATGATTGGTTCATTTTCGACATGTTATTCTTTCATCATGGATGAAAAAGAAGTGTTTTTTACTCAATAATTTTCAATTATGTTTTGTTTTCCATATTGCGCATGTTTACCTGCAAAAATGCATCAAGATGACCTGCAGGCGTTTGGATTATTGAGAATAATGAGAATTTGAAAACAAAAAACAATATTGGCATACTAACATCATTGCCAATAATGCTAAAAGGGTTTTCATTAGTGTATTGTAGATCCACTTGTGTTTCATTTATCTGCTAATGCACTCTGCTCGAGCTTTGGTACCTGTTAAGTTGTTCGGAGAACACACTACAGGTCATTGAGGGGCAAGTAATCTCTTTTGAAGCGAGTGTTTTGATGGTAAGTTTTCAGTTGCGATGGAAACAGTTTGTAGCCTGTAGCATGCCGTATGCTCGCAAGATGAGTTGCAGTCATGAATATCAAGCACATGCTCACACGCACAAACAAATTTATCATTCAATTTATTTTCTCAGACTTTATGTGACCATATGTGATATCGGAAAATGACATTTTTATGTGTCGGTGAATTAAGGAGAAACCGTGGGAGAAAGACCGTAATATACATTCGAATTTAACAGTAATTTATCAAATGAAAGGACACATAGAACTAATAAATGTATTTACCAAAACATATATAAACCAAACTATTAGACCGGTGCTATTTGCAAATGTATTGTAGTTCGCTTTTGGGATGATGCTAATAACACGCAGACAAATTACATGTTGCAGATTTGAACTGAAACACAATTTTTATTTTGAGTTTCTACTAAAGTGTCTCATTAAAGGGATAGTTAACCAGAAATAAAGTTCATAAAAGTCATAATTCACTGTATGTGGATCAAAATCTGCATGACACTTTCTTCTGTGAGTGTCATCTTAAGTAGATATTTTGAGAAATGTTTTTTTCTCTATAAAATGGAAGCCAATTGGTTTCCGTGTTGTTTGTGTACCTACGTTCTTAAAATATAAAAAAGATTTGTAGAAAAGAATGAATGTCACACAGGTTTGGAATGACATTAGAATGATTAAATGACAAATGATTCATGTCTGAACTGTCCCCTACTGTTTGCTGTTTACTGTTTTGCTGGTACTATTTAAAAGTTTACATTAAACGTCCCAGTGAATCGGAAGTTGCGACCGTATTCTGACATATTTCTGAGAGAAAAGGAATTTCAAAGGAAAAAATGTGTGGACGTGGCTTGCGTTTTTCACAGCCAATTGATTGGATGTGTAAAACAGCTATGCATTGATTTTGAAATTAAACTGACTGCAGACTGACAGTTAAGGGGGAGGAGTTAACGGATTCTCCGGCAAAGCCGTCTAATTTACGTCATTAGAGATGGAGAGTCATTTCAGGGAGGAAGTGCACGTTCAGATTTTAACTGAAAATTATGAGGGTACATGAATTTTAAAAAGAAAATTACCCACATTCCTAAGTAATTTACTACAAACGCTGCAATATTTCATGAAAAATAAGAATTGTCATTTTTTATTTCACTGGGATTTTTAAAAAGTAACTACGTGTTAAAAAACTCCCAGACTTTAAAACACTGTTTTATATCCTCAATTGTCTTTTAACATTAAAGTGGGTAGGGACAGAAGGTGAAACCTCTATCATTACAAAAAAGGCAGTAGCTCAGAGTTGCATTAAAGATGTCAGAATCAACAAAGTTGAGTGAATAAACAACAACGACTATCTGTCTTTGAGCAACCTCTCCAGACTGATACTGAAAAGCTGTTTTAAATGTAAATTCTGCCCTGTTGTCAACTGAAGCAAAATTAGCTGTCAGAACACCCTGAAATCTGCAGATGGGCTAAACATTTTCTGCTCATATTGAGGGTTGGTAGATGTTCCTTTAAGTTGACAGATGCTTGAAGGCCCTGGATACTGAAAAACATTTTGATTGTCATTTGGGTAGAACAGATCTATGTACATTATTAAAAAAGCTATAAAAATGTTTTTGAGGGGGGTGGAAAATTGTGAGATTTTTTAACCCTGACTGGAGTTCGTTCATCAGCTCAGAGGGAGGTTGAGGGATATTTAACAAGTAGCACTGAAGCTACGTTTTCCGTTTCACCTTGTTATTGTCGCAAGGGCACTTAAGCATTCTCTTAAACTGTCAAATGTATATTATGTGGCTTCTACACAACTGACAGCTGCTGGACATGATTGTGTTAAACGACGAGTTCTCAATAGTAGTGAATATTCTGTGTTTACTGTAGATCTAGTGAAGCACTGCTAACATCGCTAAATGCAGCGCTTATCTACCCAGGTTGCAAACAGACGTTGGCCCAACGTTTGTTGTTGTGTTGGGCCAACGTTATTTTGTCCGTTGGACCAACGTTGGGCCAACCATGTTATTAGATGGCCAGCAGACCTTCTGCCAACCTAAAAAATACCTTACCAACCTTCTGCCAACTAAAAAACCACTAAATCAACATTGGGCCAACGGACAAAATTACGTTGGACCAACATCAGCACCCAACGTTGGCCCAACACAACATTTTAAGATTGTGATATGGCCTATTCATTGTTGAATTGCATTAAAACAGAACAACAGACAAACTGAATTGGTTATAAAAATGAAATTTATTGGTAACAAAAAAGAAACAGCAGAAAAAATGCAATGAAAAGTAAAACAAAGTCAAAGAAATCAACAAGGAACCAAAGTGACAAAAAAGGCGGCAAAGAAAATGCGGAAGGCCAATTTTTTTTGCAGATTTGAAGCTATTTGATGATGAAGACGGAGCGGAGGAGGAGAAGAAGCAGCATATAGTCCTGTAAAAAGCAACAAACATACAAACAACTTTTTAGAACGTTTAAGATGTGTCGTTCTATTTTAATTACACAACCCAAAAAAGTTTTTTGCAAGAAATTCACCATATTGGGGTAGCAAATGTTTTATACATCTTAATGCAGTGTAAAGATGAAGTGCACCTCTGTTTATAATATTTTAGTCATATCGAATTACTAACAACAAAATGAACATTACTCTGAACTTATTTTAATGAGGTAACCAGGAATTAATGAAAACTTACCTCAGAATTTACTACAGAAACGAAAACTCGTCTGAACTCACAAGGACGGAGGCGCGCGCGCCCACAAATACGTGTGTTTGGCTTCATGCGGCGCTGACAGGATGATGACGTCAATGTACCGCGAGAGTGATTCGAAATTAGATCTCTACGTGTAAGTTCTCGACTCGCTCTCGCGATACGTTCAAAAGAACATCAAAAGAAAATTATCTGCTAAGATAATAACAACCAATGGTTATTTTAATAATTATACTTATTTTAATATATATATATAAAATTTGAGGGAAGTGGTTGGCAATTGCAGCTGACCATACCGTTGGCCCAACGTTGTATTTCTGTCAGATAGGTTGGGCCAACGTCTGTTTGCTACCTGGGTATGAGCTGCAGCTTAAATTGGCCTGTTAGCGTTGAGCTTGTCTAGAACTCTATACATTAACTGTCAACTTTTCCATACCATTATTTTCTCATTTTGACATTTACAGCTCAAACAGTGGAGAGAGGAAGGAAAAATATGGCTGCATTAAAGTGATGAAGGTGTAGCACTTTATACATTTCAACTGGCGCTAATGTCACGCTCTGAAAATAAAAGAATAGTTTAAAGACCATAAAACGTACATAGAGTACATTTATGTAATACAACAGCTACAATGGATCTTATTTTTAGACATAGAGAAGGTTATTCTCTGTGTCCTTTCTGTAAAAAAAAGGCTGGTTTAAAAGTTTCATGAGGCCCTGCAAGACGATTAAGCCATCAAACAGCCTTCTCGCAACGTGACAGTCGTGATGTGCAAAGGGGCAAGAAAACAGGATTCCGTCTCCCAGGCTCTTTGCTTTTTTCATAGTCCTCAACTGTCCTTGTGTGGCTGCCTCTCGCCGAATGGCACTATTGTTCCTCTGAGGCCAATCTCCAGAGCAGCTAACAGAGGCAGTCTTGAAGGTTTAGAGACATAGTTCACCCAAAGATGAAAATTCTGTCATCATTTACTCTGCCTCTTATTATTACAAAGATGTATTATTTTTATTCTTTAGTAGAATGTTTGCACTGGTTCCTTTTTCAATCACAAAAACAATTACTTATTGTTACTGTAAATAAATGATGATGGACCTTTATATTGGATAGAACTGTCGACCTTTAAACATAATTCTGCAATGTCGAGTTACAGATGAAAATCATTCTTGAATACTACTCATCTTAAATACTGTTGCATAATTTTGGATACTGTCATGATTTCTCTTTTGTTCCCTATCATTCAGATGTGCGTGGCCTACGGAGCTTTCTGGACCAGGCATCTCGAATGGGTTTGGACGCGTCTCTACAGCAGGTCGACCGGAACGTGACCATGGTCTTCTCCACCCTCTTCAGCACCATGAGGATGGAGGAGCTTAATCGCTACAGAGACACACTCAGGCGGGCTATCCTGCTGCTAAGTCCCCGCACTGCCCAGGTTTTCATCCACCAGGTAAGGGTTGCCATGACAACAGCTCGAATCAGGTGTTGCAGGTTTTGGTCAGTTTTAAGTTAAACACGTTTTATTAGGTTATAGGAACACACCTGTTCCAGAGTTTTAGAGAGTTAATGTGCTTGCATGTGTGTTTCTGTCTACTTTGTATTTTATTTTATTTTTAAAAGGAAGGTTCGTCTGAAAAATTATCTTTTGGGACACTCTAAATTAAATAATGTTTTTATCAAATCAACTTCTTTCATCTAGCAGAAATACATTCCAGTACATGTACAAGCATGGTTTTGAAGTTAAACAGTCAAGAACTGAATTAAGAGCTAAATTAGACAGTTACTGCGTATGTGGTTTCATATGTCTATGACATTTAGCATTGTTTGTTGGTAAAAAAACACTTTCTGAACGAAGCTTACGGCGGGAAGGCACATGGATTGTTGTGCCAAATGGGCTGGAAAATAACTAAAGTGGCTCATCCTGTACATTTCATTTTGTGGAGCTCTAATCTCAGTAAAATGATCTAAACGCTTGATGATTGAAGAAGCAGTGAATGGTGTTAAAATAAGCTGCCTAAACTCAATTGCTTTTGGTGCACCCCCCCAAACACTCCTGTCTGAAGTTACTGTTTTAACATACCTGTTCCCAAATGCATTAGTGTATTGAAGGGAGTGCGAAGCATTTACAAAGGCTTTGATTTAGGGATGAAGGGCTGTGCTAGTATTTGGGAGGTTGTTGGGTTTAAAACATGATAGGAATGTGAAATTACCACTGTAGGGCCTGGTATACTTGACTTTCCGCGTCCATGTCCGTCTCGCGCACAAACGCGTCCGCAAAGCTTCTTGAGCATAATCAATTAAGCGCAGCAAGACGACTTCGACACATGTTTGTCACGGAGTAAACTCGGCCGATTCAAATTGTTTCGCACATGTGCTGTTGTACGCGTTGCGTGCAAGTGGTCTCAAAAATTGGGCTGCACGCGGACTGGGATGACTGGACTTCCTTGCCCCTTATGTGGCAGGGGGTGGTTTATATGTAAATATTTCACACTGCAGTGGTCACTGCCATGAGGTCCTTAAGCAAGAGTCTTAACCAGAAGACTTCCCAAATGTCTGGAGACCCTTTAGGACAGTTTTATATCCTATTGTTTTTACAAAACATATTTTGCTTAAATCATTTGCAATTATTTTCTAAAAAGGTCTATGACATGAACATTGTCAAAATTGTGAACTTTGTTGAAACTTGTGAAGACAGAAAGATGCAATGTTCTCAGATCTTGAATAATGCCAAGAAAAACGTTTATAATCATATTTAAACAACACAATACTGATATTTTACATGTATTTTAGGATCGTTTCAAAAACGACGATTTGATTTAAAAGCTGTGATTTTTTTTTAACAAGTCTTGCCATTCTCTTCGTTTTTCACATTGCTGTTGTCTGTCTAAAAGAAATTCTAAATAAGGACAACTCATTTTCTTTTAGTTTTAACTTCTTATTTATTTAGCACTAAATAAACACAAAATGACAAATAGAATGTGTTAAATAGCATAAAACAAAGTGTTAATATATAACACATCATTTCAGATGGTTCAGGAATGGAAAGGCCGCAATACACTTAGAAATGCTGATTAAACCAAATGTTGAGCTGTATACTGTATATTGAATAATTATATATAATGTGTATCAGATTTTGAGCTGGAACTGAATTGACTGATGAAAATCGTAAGGTGAACATTCGCACTAAACTAAATCTTCACCTGCTGATTACTTTTTTCAAATCCTTGCTTAAAGTTTTGCAGTTCAGCAAATCAGAAATGTGCGCGTGTGTCTCCGTGCAGGCTATGTTCTTGTAGGGAGATGGACGCTGGGGGGGGGGGGGTTTGGCCAGTGATATCGCCCCCCCCCCCCCCCCCTTTGCTCCTGGTGATTAGCAGCGTGACAGCTATGAGATAGAGTTCTCTAGAAGAATCAAACCCTCCTTCGAGTTCTTCGAAAAAAGTCTAAATGGAACGGAATGACTTTGTCATGCTTTCTTTCTCTTGTTCTAAGCCCTGTGGGTAGTAATTCACTTTTATCTGAATAACCTTGTTTGTTTGTGGATGCCTTGTATATGTGTGTATTTCCTCCGTGATTTGCTGCTCTGTGACACGGTCAGATAACTGGGTTCAGAGAAGGCTGCTCCCTGGGTTTTGTAGTGTTCTCTGATTCTTCTACGGCTTTCAGTGTGATTCGCACAGCCATTACCACTGATGTGCATTATGCCGGGTGTATCCGCATGCCAGAAGCTAAGACGGGAGAAGAATTGCAAGGACACAAGGTGCATTCATAGCTCTACCATTTAATAGCTATACTAGTTGTGGTTGTACTGAGCTCGGGCACAAACGTTCTAAGATTGACCAGCCATGGGATAAAAATATTCAAATCTAAGCAATACTGTCTGAGGGACTGCAAATGTATACCCACACAGAGATGCATCTGTTGTCCGAGACCCCGTTCATCCCAGAAAGCCAGAAGCCAATTATTGGGATGTAGCCGAATGACTCTGGTTCGACCTGAGTCTGTCTATTTTTGTACACGGTCTAAGCTGCTTAATAAAGGATAAATCATCACACAACAGACATGTTGTACTAATTGTTATCTTCCAATTAAAAATATTGTTTTCTAGTTCCTGGTTTCTATAACATGATAAAAAAGGAAGGTTTTTTAGCTTTATTTATTGGTGTTGAAGCTTGGTGGACGGAACTGGAGATAAATATGTAGCTGTTTGACAGTTTCATCAGACTCGAAGGCTGCTGTTGGCCCTGAAGGAGCTTTCGCACACACTTATATTTCAAGTCCTTTGTTGTGTTGAACAGGGGCTGCAGCATTACATTAGGTTATGAAGTGAATATGCAAACAGAACATGCTGTTGCTAATTCAAGAACCCCTAATGTTTTTTATTTGTTATCTACCATAATACATAACCTAAGCTTTATCCTATTGTTTTAGTTTTTTTATGAACCCTTAACCCTGCATTGTCATTAACTTGTGTCATTCTGTTTGTGTAGCGACATCAGTTGTGCTTTTGTTCGTGCAACTTGTTTAGGTGTAGTGTGCTATTGCTTTTCACAGCGAACTGAATCACTTTCTGCTGCATCATAAAACGATTGGAAAGATCTTGTAGGACATGCAGCAGTCAAAAGACTGGAAACACTTTCTCTTTATTAATATTTTCCCCCTCCTTTTAGAATAAAAGAAAATCATCAAGGTACTATAGGTGTCATGATTCCGCTATCATGTCATGTTTATTCTTGGTCTTACAGTGGAGTCATGGCATAGCCTTAGGTTTTGTGTGAGAAAGACATGGCTTTGTTTTGATTCTGACTTGCCATGTGCTTTCTCGTGTCTCGTCAGTGTTTCCCGCCCTTCTGTCTCGTTAACCTTCCCTGAGTGTTTCAGTACCCACACCTGCCCATTGTTATCTCCTTTGTTAGTTTTCCTATAAGATGCCCTCATGTCTGTTGTACTTGTTACCCCGTTATAGAAGCCTGGTATTTTGTCCTCGAAGCATTGTCCTGTAAGAGACTTAAGTTAAGTTGATTTCTTGTAGAGTTTCAGTTTATCGTGTTTGTTATTGTCTACTGTTTTGTTACCCCCTCGTGGGTCTTTGTTTTCCGTTATTATTAAAGTCTGTTTGTTAACCCCTTCATCCCCGTTTTGCTGCCTGCACTTGGGTTCTCCAACACAGTTCATGACAACAGGTAGGAGAGTATGCTTTTCAAAGCGTATTGAAGGAGTTCCCATCTCTTAGGGACTGCTTTTTCTTCATTATTAAGTTTATTAAAAAAAACAAAATAAAGAAATGTTTGCACAATTATATTTTTGACAAAAGTAATTTCAAACATTTCTGAACATTTCTTGAGATTTATTTTTAAGATAATTCCAAACATTTATGTCATGCATTTTCAAACTTTAGACAGGTTCTAGCCTATGTGTAACTAAGAATGAGACATAAATTTAAAACTAACCCTAGCCCATATTACTGTAAATACATGTAGTTACCGATAATTTGACTGTAAGTGCACATACTGTTATATCACCCTGGCGACGGGCCATACTAAATACATCACCGGTCAAAAGATTCTTTCTGGATTTTATACTTCAGCGCTTTTGAATGTTTTGATAGCTGTTTTTTCATGATATTATTATCTTTACTACTAAACTACTAAAGATCATTTGTGGACATCACAATAAGACTCATAGCTAGGGTAAGTGGTTTTCCTTCTCCTATATGCACAGGCGCACATACCTCAACCACTTTCCTTCTTTCAGCGGCAGCTCTAATGGGAATGGGATGCTATAGATAATTACCCGTGTCCAGTTTCGTTTCAAGGATTCAAATATTAAAATGTCAATAAACGCTTCTGACATGCTGATTAAAATGGGAGGGTTGGGAGGAATCCAATTAAACATTCACAGAATGCCAGCGAGTTAAAGTCCTATGACTTGTTCACTGTTTTCCTCACATGCGTTGGGAACTCCTTGGAGAGCAGCCTTTTGTTTGATTGTTCTGTTCATCTAAGCCGATTGTTTATCTCTGCAGATTCTTCCACACATTTCATTTCCAATGTAAGAAAGTCTCAGCAGAAATAATATTCACAAAACAAATTACATATATACTGATGCAATGAGACCGTAAATAAAACTTCAATGAAAGTAATATTCCATTAAACTTATATACTGAAGGTCTGGAACGTATCGCCGCTTTCTTGGCAAAGGCCCACCCAAGAGGCCATATGACTGACAGGTAAAGCAACGAAGTCAAGTTTCGTTTTGTGCCGCTTCATGTTTAGAGGCGTGGAAATGTCCCCGCAGTAACAAACCGGTGTACATTCATGAATGTGTCAAAAGTTAACAGAAAACAACAATGATTTTAAGTTAATGTCATGAACCTTGCATACTTAAGAATAAAGCATTTAGGCGATCGAATTCTTATAGCAACCGATGTAAACAGGACAGCTTGCTTAGATCAGACGACTTTTTGTTGTTTCCAGAAATCCTGTGAAATTCAATCAATGTGATGACGACTTTGAACGTGCTGAAGTGTTTCCAGAAAGTGTGCCTTATGCATCAGACGTTTAGCCAAAGGTCCATGGGAGTGACAGGTCTGAGGCTGAGACTAGTGTCTGCAGGACTTTATTAATGAAAACATATACAAACACGAAGTGAAATGTAATTTCAGCCCTCAGTTTACCGGACCGTGCCAGAATTCAGCTGGGTATTCGGGAAACCTAATGATTTTTTTGTTGTTCATTTGTTCTTAGACTCCAAGATGACATCTATGGTAATTCAATTCTTCATTTTACTGTAGCACCATTCAAATAAAAGACTGTGATAACATTGCAATTTCATAGGAAAGGCTTGGCATGGAAAAGCATGGCAGTTTGTTTATTTATAATGACATTTCTACGTACAGCATTTTGTGTAAAAACATTCAGATGACATATTTCAGCTAGAAAGTTCTTTCATTATATGAATCTACTGTATATTGTGCTGCTTATTCGCTGTGATTATGATTGTTTTACTTTTCGTACCTTTAATCTTCACAATTTAGAAATAAAAGTTATCCTTTTCAGGCGTTTACTTGCATATGTCTGGACCCTGGCATATACCTTGTTTATTTAGCTTAACGGTTTGGGGTGTCAGTCAACACTGTACATATTTGGTCGTTACTCTGAACTTTTCACAGATGCCAAGACAAGAGATGGGAGTTGTGAGGAATTTAATGAGTCTGGTTCCGAAGGCACTTAACTGTTATGTTTGAACTTAAAAGTCATTGTTATGACAGTCAGTCAGTAATTGACAGTAATTGTCAGTCAAAAGATTGTGGACCAGCCGCATTAAATCCAATGAAGGAATCAAACATCATATAAATAATCATGTCATACAGGTTTATCTGTAGTTTTGCCAAATCACCCATATACACAAAATATCAGTAATAAAAAACTAAATAAATAAATGAAGGTGCTTTGTAATGGTAATAAAAATACAGTGGTTACAGTTATGCTCCATCAACCCTAAAGTCTCTCTCTCTCTTAGGTCTCTCCTTCTCTCAAATTTTCCCCAGTTCTGCTTGCATATTATTAATTTTGTATCATCCTTCCACTTTTTCCCCTTGATATCTGTAACTCTAATAAAAACATCAAAGGCAGAGTTCCTTCTCTATTTCTGCATGTGGTTAGGTGATTTCTATATGTGTGAAGAAAAAAATTGACCCCTAGGCTTCCCAGCTCGCTCCAGAAGTTTTCAACATCACTTTGAAAACGCTGCTCCTCTCAGCATCGCCGCTAAAGTGCCAGCAGCATATTGTTAAGGGCCTAGCAACAGGAAGCGTCAATGTCACAGTTACCCGTCACCTACATGGAAGAGTCCACTGAATATTGCATTAAAGGTTCAAACTGTATTTGCGGGCCTGTTCATATTTTTACCAAATACACGCTCAGCGAACATCTTGGTGAATAAGTTGGTATAGAGATTGTATTGTCCTCTGTTGTGTCAGAGGCTCTTGTTAGAAGATTTTAAAGGGAATATTTTTAATATCAAACACTATTGAGTCAGCTAAACTCACGGTGCAGTGTCACAGGTGGGGCAAGTTTAATCATAGACAAAGTTTTTGTTCACAGTGTTTCTCATCCTCATACACGATGTGTCTCAGCAGATACATCTGAAGGCTACCGCATACTCAATTAATCATATGCCGGAGTGCACGGTTCACATTCTTCATTATAAAACTGTCTCTTGTGATAGCAGGTTCTTTCGAAATGTCTGTCAACAAGTGTTGTAACAGCCAACCAGCTTACAGCCAGAGTCTGAAGATTTTGCACTTAGGGGGAAAATAGTTATGTTTAGTGTCAGTATCTGCGGGATGCTGGATAAAAATCAAGAAAGTTTACATCTGAAAGCTCATTGACATAATGGATGATTATTAGCCTTCTACATGTAAGTGCTTAACGTAAGGGGACATTTTAAGAGCCTGAGATTTGATTTGGGCCAATTCTAATGAAACAAGATGAAAATCATTAATTTTATTTTTATTTGTGCATGCAATTTTTTTATGTTTATTCAATGCATAGGCATTTTATCATGAATATTACATTTCAAGGTCATGGGAATGCGTTCACAGGAATATTAATAGAACAAACCATCTGGATTAAATTGTTGATTAGTTCAGGTATACCACTGTAAATTATGCATAAAACTGTATAAGAAAGATTTGCACGTTTAATTCCACACAAAGGAACTTCTGTGCACTGCTTTGCATACAATCTATCGATCTGATTTATCGGGTTCATACCCATCATACATGGATGTCAGTGTGCAAAGCTCTAGAGAAAAGTTAATGCTTAAATCAGATCTCTCTACTGTAATTGTGCTCTTGCAAAAGCTGGCAGCACTGGTTGCTGCACCTCTGGGAAATCTAATTTGTGTCTCTGCTGTAGGATGTTTTGAAACATGCAGACCTGAGCTCGGATGTAAACTGATTAGACATGAAAAATGTGTGTAGTTTATTAGTCTGTTCTAGATCCGTTGAATTATTTTGCCTTTTTCATTCCTCCACATTTTCTCTAACTTTTTTGTAAAGTCAGTCTGTTTTGGGGTGAGATGGTTTTCCATGAAAGAGCAAAAAACAGCCTATACATTTTTTTCAGTATTCTACAGACATTTAATTTATAGGCTTTGTTTAAAAAGCATTTTTTTAATTCAATATATACATTTACGTTTGTTTAATGGTTCATTGAAACCCAGGCTTAACCAAAAAAAATGTGTCACATCCTCAGTTTAGGTCACATTATGCAAATACAAATACTTTGAAAGTTTGTTTAATTTCCTAAAAATAAAATAACACGTCTGAAACAATATATATATATATATATATATATATATATATATATATATATATATATATATATATGCTGTCAATAGATTAATAATTAAAATCGTGATAAATCGTACCCTTTTCATGAGATTAACTGCGATTAGTCGGAGCCGTATAGTTAATTCGTTACATTTATATAGCACATTTATGTTTTCAAATCTGTCTAACAGATAGTAAATATACAGAAAATAAATAAAGTTCCCAAACACTTTACTGTCTTTCCTGCTTAATATATGAAATACAAAAGAAGCTACACAATCGCATTGATTTCTTCTTTCTTTTTGTTCTTTGATTATCATTGGCGACTGGAGTCACAGCAGCATGTTTAACAACACAGTCCCTTTAAGAGCTGCAGTTCTAATGCGCTTCCTATTTTCACTACTCTTTGCATTCATTTAAGACTTGATTTAACTTGTTGAAGACTGTGCTTGCAAAAATGCTAAACAAATTGTGCTTTCTGGGACAATCTTGTGTGTTTTTGTTCATTCGAGCACAAAAGGGAAGTTAATACTGGTGCGCTGTCTGACAGATTCTGACGGAACCTTAAGCCCATGTGTACACCAGATGGGACCGCTGTCGGGTTGTGTTGAGCCATGTTCCACAGCCAGAAGCTGTCAATCTACACTGGACATGTCAATACAACCATTTCAAATCGCTACTAAATAGTTTAAACCCCTTTATTTGAATAAGAGCGTGATTATATCATGTAACGCTAGACAATGATGACAGAAAATACTGATGTTGCATTAACGCTTTAATGCTGACAACCCTAATATATAATGTGTAAATATATATATATATATATATATATATATAGTGCGCGTAATTTAATAGCAATCAAGCACTGAATTCAGCTGTTTGCATCTTGAAAAGATACATATTCCAGTCAAGATCAGCTTCCCCAGAGTCAGAGAGCTTAGAAGATTTGAAGTGCTTTGGTTATGTAAATGTGGCATTTTTCTTCAAATACTATCCTGGAGAAAGATCAGAATAAATATTTTATCAGGGGTTTTTAGACAAAGGTTGCTGTCAGATGAATGTGTACAGCACACAAATCCATTTGGAAACAGATCGCCATAATTTGTAAGCTAATAATGCTGTGTGCTTTTTACAAAGTCGTTACACACTCTGCATGTACTTATGAAATCATTTTTTCTTTGATTTTATATGTGAAGGCTTTGTCATAATATATTTTTCACTGCCCGGAACACAAAATTTAAGAAAAAAATTCATATCAGAGTTTGAGGTGAAATTAACATTGAATTCATGAATTATAAGAAATGTATTTTTTCAGAGGGAGGGGGGTTTGTAGAGGCTGGATTGACAGGACTAATTAATTGGCAGTGAACCTGTGGTGCTGTGGAGCAGAAACGAGATGGAACAAAAGGCATCATTAGTGTAGACTGTACTGAAACACGTTGAGGTTGGTGGTGAGGGAGATACCTGTATCTGCAGACTAATGGCCACACAATAATGAATGAAATCCAGAGGGTAGGTCCAATATGAGGGCAGGCCATGGGGTCATGGTATCCACTATGCCATGGCAAGCAATCCAAAACAAACCTGGAAGGCTTCTGTGTGAATTGGCTGCTGGATATAGGGCCCAGACTACAGTTGGTCATGGAAAACCCTTTAAAACAACTATATATATCTAGAGGTACTTGAGAAGTTCTTAAATTATTAAAGGCATTATGAATGAAGTTACAAAATAATTTCAGTGATTTGGTGCATTTGGAATGTCTCATTTTATTAGATGTGGTACCGGATCTGAAAAGTTTGAGAACCACTAAGCTCACATACTGTTTATGCTTGTTCTTCAAAATATTAAAATATCAATGTAAAGAAAACATATTATGTATCCTATCTAAATAGGAACATTAAAACAATGAATAATTGTCACAATCTGGTATGTAGCCATGTCTGTTTTCCATAGTTCCCCCCCCCGGACTACATCTCCCAGCATACTCCACGCTCCCTCACCTGTTCCGTGTCAGTAATCACCCTCACTTATGAGCCATCACCCTCATTATCAGGCATAAATTCTCGTTATGTTCTTCCATCGTTATCTTGTCTCTGTTATGTTACCTGTGGAAGTTATCTGGTGTTCATTTCCTGGTTATATGATCTTAACTATTAAAAGTGTTGTTTTTGGAAGTATTTCTCTTTTGTGGTCTGTGGATCACTTGACAATAATACTTCATTATGACTAACATCTTTGTTGTTACTAAAGTGGACTTTATCCGTTTTCAGATTGATATGTCATGGATAAATGAGATTTAGGAGGAATTGTAGGAAGTACAAACAATTTGCCTTTAAAATCCTAGAACTTTGCTTTTTTAATATGCTTGTAAATTCCTAGAAATGTGACTGTAAAGTCATTAAAACATGCTTGAAAAGTGTTTGAAAGCCCTGGAAGTTCAGAAAAAACTCTAAATGTGCTTGAAATGTACTTGAAAGTCTTAGAAGACAAGAAAATCCAAATGTGCTTGAAAACAATTGAAAGTCCTGGCATTTCAGTATACAATGTCTGAACAAAATGTACTAGCACACTGCTCACTGCAGAACTAGATAGCATAGACTTTCCAGTAACTTAACTCATGGTTCACAATGAAAAGATCGTGACATTGATTCTTATCTTGAATATCCCTTTGGATGCAATTGCCTGCAAAATGCAGATGTTTTCATCTATTTTCCGCAATATGTGCTATGGACAATCTTTGATTGTTTAGTTTGGTTCTTTTGATGGTTAGGTTTGTTGGGATTGAATTTACTTATGAAATGTATAGTTCAAATGCATTGCATTTTTACAATGCATCTAGTAGCTAAATGTTTACTTAAGATCAGTTTTATACCATTTAGAGGCAAGAAAGAATTGTTTGTTGTTATTTTATTGCCTTGAGGCTAGATTTTTAGTAGTGTGTTATTTTTCTTTTGTCAAACAAAAATGAAACCAATGTTTTGCATAGCAGTTGGGCAAATGCCAAATTTTAGCAGTAACAGCATTATTAAACTTTTCAGCTTCAGTCATGTTTAAGCTGGTTTGTCATTGTTTTAGAGGGTCATTAAAAGCTACTAAAAGCTGCTTTCTTCTGCGTTTTATACTCTGGAAAGACCATTAAAATGTCCTCTGTGGGATTTGCATATTTCTCCGCTGATGCCATTTAGAGTCAAGTGTTTTAAACAGACCAGGGGAAGTATAACGGTAATGAGATAGCAAAATAAGCTGTATGGGATGATAAATATATAATTTCAGTAGTTAGAAATAACTTCAAGGACAGGTCCAATTCCCTTTAGTTGAAGCAAAACGATCCGAACAATGTCAAACTAATTTTATATCCATGTGAAAATGATCATTTTTCCAGTTTTGCCTATTTTGAAATTATTACTGGTCCAAGGAACTATACTTTTTATTGAAGTAGGTAAAGTGCATAAAGCCTGAATTTCTAAATGATCTCTAAAAGTTAAACAGTTGACCAATACTTTCACTTTACACTTGACATAAATTATAGTCTTCATGTGATAGTGTGGTCAATAACATTGTCTCTTTGGTCACGTTTTATAAATATATAGATGAAGCTCATTGGTTTCTGAAATTTAAGGCAATGTTTGATCAAGTTGTAACATATTAAGAAAACATTTGGTAATTCAATGGTTTAGTGTCATTGACGATTTTTATACAGTAGATGTGATCGCTGTTGCTTTTTTTCTGTGATTTTCCATTATGTGAAGAATGCTCAGTTTGGGGAAATTCAAGACATCTGAGTAATGTGTCTGAGGAATAGACAGTGTCGACAAGAATCTGAGCAACAACAAGCTGTTGTGGGAAATTTGCTGTTGTGTTTCTGCCTGCTGTTTGGAAGGTTCAAATATTGAATATAAAAGGTTGAAAGAAACACAGAACGATGTGTAAAATCAAAGCACTATTAGGAGGAAAAGATGAAGATATTAAGATAATTGATATATTAGTGAATTCGTAATCTGGATTGTAGTTATTTTTAGTTATTAATCAATATCAGAAACCAGGAAGATTCACAAGGTAAGAGCAAGAATTCAATATGGGCATATCCCAAGTGAACTACTCACAGGCCAGAGCTTCACCCCAGCAATGGTTGAATTTACACAAAGTCAAATTTACCTCATCAGCATACAGTTCTAAAAGTCAAATTAAAGATATATCTGTTCACATTGCAAAAGACAAGGTCACTGTGGGCTAATAAATGGCTGCATCTCTGTATAAAACAAGATTTTGTTCACTTTTGGATAGCGAGTGTAGATTATCTTTCTTTTGTGGCGTAACAGCTTTATCCAGGTCAGTTCCCCCTGTGCGATTGTATGACGGATTCCAGCACAGAGGCGTTTAATAGATAAAGGAAAAGAGTGAATGTTCCCTTCTTATTTCTTTTGGAAATATCCACAAAGACATATCCTCCCTCATTCTCGCTCTCTTTTTCTTGCACGCACCCCTCTCTATTCAAAGACACGTAATTGCATCATTTTTCAGGACTTTGGCCCTGTCTGTGGGGTGGATTCGCCTCATTCATCAAACTAATGGAGGCAGGAGTGATTGGAAAATACAGGCTTTGATCATGGTGTCGTCTTCTTTTCCCCATCACTCTCTAGCCCCCCCATGTATGTAAACACACATAATCAGCTTCATCTTGCATCGGTGTCATTGAAAATGTACAATAATGGCTAGACCTTTAAGTGTAGTTACTTCCCATTTAGACATCACTTTGCATCCAAGTAATTAACTTTAGGGACTAAGTGGCCGCCTTATGAGCGTGACACAAAATTATAGAAATAACTCTTTAGTTTCAGGGTCAACCCTCTTGATGCAAACATCTAAACCTCTAGGAGACCACTCTGTAGGGGTGTGAGATTACACATAGCAAGGGTCAAAGACTCATGTGTACAACATCCGAAAAACCGGGTAACACTTTACAATAGTGTTCTATTTACATTAGTCAGCATAACTAATGAAATGAAAAACAATGAAAAAAAAACTTGAATAAATGAATTTTACTGTAGAATTTAAACCTAATGGTTATTTAAACATTTACTCATGCTATATTTATTAATATTTGAGCTAAAATGACTAATTGTACTGTATTTGTATGAACAAACATTAGCATAATGTAAATAAATGGAAGCTTATTATAACGTTACCAAAATAAGTGCGGTTGAATTGTATGAACTACTCTTAAATTGTCTATGTATGTGTAATTTAAAAACGTAATCTTTCGATTTTGTCCTTGAAAAGTTTGGTCTAGCCAAGCAGTTTCTTGTAAACTCAGATTGACATTATGAAACATGACGCAGGCACAGGCTGTGTGGAATTGAGGATGTTTATTGATCGCAAAACAGGTGAATTAATTAGTTTTCACAGTAGGTGAGCAGAAAGCCGTAGACTCAGTCACTTGAGCTTGTGTTAGTCTATATGGAATACGTGATCAGTGTGTAATCATGCTATTTCTCCTTTCTGTTATTTGTATTCATTTCTTTTGACTCCAATTTCAAGTTACACAATTTGTTACACAATTATTATTTTATACTGCATTATTACTTTTGTTTATAAAATGTGCTGTATTTACAGGACCAATAAAGCTCAAACTTTTTCAAATAATTGAAAATGTCACACCTCTAAGTGAGGTAAATAACACCCACTCAAGCCGCACAAATAGTAATCATGAGCAAGTGTGAGAAGACAATGGTGCCGGCATATTGATGTACAGTATGTAACAGAGAAAGAGATTGAGCCAGACAGTGAATGGAAGCTGATTGGACGATCCTCGCTGAACCAGTGGGGACTGGTTCTTCTTTCATAGAATTTGAAAAATCATGCACTGTTAAAAGATCTCTAACACCCAAGTGTTAAATCCAAATTAATCATCCTTTACTTAATATAATGTGGATGAGTGTTTGAAAGAACGTACTGGGGTTCCGTCAAAATTCACTTTATGTATGTCCATCCCATAAAAGAATAATGGTATTATTATACAGAACTGCTAGCTTGATATTCAGTACGCATTTCTAACTGATGTGAAAAATTGGAGTGAATATCTGCCTCACCCACTGAGAGATGTCTTGTTTTGTTGAAGTGACTTACAATAACAATAATAAAGAGCAGTTTTATTCAACACTACAGCTGGCTCCAATTGTTCGTACCACAAATTGGTCAGTCAAGAGTATCTGTTTAAGCAATTTTTTCATCCACTGGTTCCAGAGAAACATTCACGCCTCTGCAAATTAGCTTCACACACCTACTGTCTCTTCATGCTCTGAAATGACACTCCAAGGTTTAGAGTTCATTTTCAGAACTAGACTTTGTGCATATTTATGTTTTATTCACAACTAATGGCCAATAAAAGTTTCAATGTGAGTAAAGATCATTTCTTAGAAATGCTGTTATATGTATCCGATTCCAGTTGTTTCAAAGCCAGTGGGCTGTAACCCTAAAATGGGAAAATGGCCAGATGTAAATGCAAAAAGTATGTAAACATCAATTATCAATGCATAGCGTACAGATGTCCTACCTCCATGGTTTGTGAAGAAATGAAAGGAAGATTGTGATCATATCGTTTTTTTAAGGGTCCAATGTAAAAAATGTATCTGCATCTAGCGATGAGGTCGTGAATTGTAACCAACGACACCCTCCACCCCTCCCATTCGAAGCACCTAATGTTTGTACATTTAGAGATAATGTAGATACAAAATGACGAATTCAATGTAAGGGGAGCCGTGAACATACTGATTGTCTATGTAAGGTCTATATAATGTAAGGTCTTTATAAACATCTGAAGACATAATTATTCATCTGTTCTGTTCTGTTCGGTTCTGTTCTCTTCTATCCAAATTGTTCCCCCAACTTGTGTATTGATCGATTTGTGTATAGAACAGACGTGTGTATGGATTGAACGCTTCTCATGAATATAGCCTGAGATCGTGTAATAGTGTTAAGAATTAATTAAACAAACAAACAAACAAACAATTCTATTATATACTATTCCATTCCATTTGCTTAGTCTAGTCTAGTCTAGACTATTACAGCCTGGAAAACACAGTATTATATATCCACAATAATCCAATTTAATGTTGTGTTACACAGACAAACATTATAATAGATGAATTGAGAAAAACATCTTGTATTGACTTTTTTTAATAAACAAAACTTGACATGCTTCACAATTGTGTTGCCTTGACTATTGAAGAATATAAAAATTCTGTTCAGCTTACAGTTCTGCTAACATTCTCCGTCATTGTTGAGGGTGGTTGTGAGGAGAATCTTGCAGCGTGTGAGCTAGTGTTCTGTTCACCAAATAAGCACTATCACTGTATTACAGCGACACTTCATTAAGTAGTAATCTTCAGCATATGTGTTTTCCCACTCTCTTCTAAATTGAAAGATCTTGATTGCAAAAATTATTTGCATAGTAATCGCAGGTCTGTAATCCACTTTCACTCCAAAAAGCCTCGCTGCATGAATCTTTTGGGATCCCATAAAAGGCGCTTGGCTAATGATATACACTGTAGGTCCTCTTAAACAAAAGCGACAGGTCAAGAGAGCAGCAAACTTTGTGAATTATTTCTCTTCTTTTTTTGTTTTTGTCTCTTAAGAGATAATACAAATCTCTCAGTGTGTAAATGAGATAACTTCTGCACCACCAGAGATAATGTTGTCAATGAAAAAAAAAACATTTGTTTAAAACAGAGGTATAGCATCTGTGGTTGTGTGTTTTAAAATAAATGTCAGTAACCAGCTTCGAAGACCACATTTCAGTTTTAATAGTCTTAATTCGCATCATCATCACCCACAGGATTACGATCAGAGGGAAATAGGCATCACAAAGACGCAGCAGGTCCGATTCCTCTCTTTCCCCTCTACTGTGCTGTGTCGGGCAACATAAACACAGTCTGAGGAATCGGCCTCCGAATGCACTATAAACACGCTATGTGTCTTTGAACACGCACAAGTTATTATGTATTTTTTAGAGCCCCTGTTATGGCACAAAACACAACTGACAGCATCTGAGTTTATTATGATGCATGTGCATATGTGATTTGAGAAGCCTTCATTTCCGAATGGGCCAATTCAAAGAGTGTGGTCAAGTGCGAACAGCAGCACATAAAGCAAAACATAACTTGCATGCTAACGGCCCACTAATTTAATGTCCAGGTGGGCACAGAATGAATAATTATTTTTCATGTTACACGAATGCCTTAAGATTGTCTAATAGAAGGCTGCTGTAACAAAGGCTTCAAACGGCATCCTTTGTACACACGCATACGCACGCACACACACGCGAACACACAGATTTATTTTACTGTATTTGTAAGAGAACACATTTTCATTACTTTCAATGATTCCATTCCCTCACATCTGTTATCTTAAAATTGAAAATACTGTTCATTAGAATTGTTCAATTCAGAATATAATTCACGGCAGTAATGGAGGTCTGTGCACTTCTTGTTCAAGTACACATTCAGTATATAAACAAAAACTGCAATTGCATTATAAGGACTCTCCATTTACTTTTATTGTTTTAATGCTTTAACCTATTTTTGTATCCTGCCTTACCACACACAGACACAAAAGCGCAATTCCACCGTTATGGGTGTGACATTTTTAGACAAAACATGATATGCAAAGTCACAGAGAATATTGATCTGTTTATATTCCCCCCCCTCATACCTTGTAGGATTTCTGTAAATTAAAATGTAAAAACCAGGATGAGTAATGCCCAACAAATTGAGAAGAGTTTGCTCTTCACAGAACATGAAGCTGTTTTTCTGAACCCATTAATGAAGAATATAGACTTTTATGGATGTGACAATTCTGAATGTGACAATTAGCTGACAATGGAGAATCATGCTTTAAAAGAAACCCTTTGTCAAAACTTGATTTTTGTTGTGTAAAGGTTAATCTTTGTAAGGAATTTTCCAGATACAGGTCAAGCTTAAGTGCAGTTAGACAGCTGGCAGCTACTTTGGGGGAAATGTCCTCCATCTATTTAAAAACATGATTTGCAGTTTTTCTATACAATACACATCATCAGCTCTTCATTATTGCTCTGACTGTGTATAGGCTGTTTGATTTTGCATGAACAAGATTGCTTAAAATTGTGTACATGTTACATCAAATTTGTGAAAAAAAGGAACGTTTGCACATAACCACAGCTGATGACACTATTATATGTGTGCCCTGATTGCTTAGTCATGTACATGAAGGATTTGAGTTCTCGAAAGTGAACTACAGTAAACTATCCCTTTAAAGAAACGTTTCAACACTATTCATTATACAAAAGTATGATTTGTGTACTTTTTCTTTCTTTTTACATTATTTATTATTATTCAAAAGTGGCCAGATGGATAGATTCTCTTGTAAAATGTTTGTTCCACATAATGGATTGGTTGGACAATGGTTGGTGCTGGTTTGTTCCAGCCTGTCAACATCAACCTTCAGTTCATAATCAGGGCAGTGCATGTATTAACATAAATGGGGAGGTTAAATGTTTTCGTCATGGCAACGGGTGTTAGCGTAAGCAAATGGAGGGAGGAGTTTGTGAATGGTAAAATATTTAATCAAGGCCCTTGTTAGTTGACGGAGTCAGTTATAAATGGAGAGCCTGTTTGCCCTATTTAGATTCATGGACTTAATTAACGTGTGACTATGAGTTGTGCATCCTGCATCTTATACATGTTTATGCATGCAAATGATTATATCCGCAGGCCAGAAAAGACCCAAACATATCACCAAATGGAAGAATGATAAATAAGTTAATAGATTTCCTAGGTTTCCCTGAGGATGTCTGTTTTTCTTTTGTTTTGCCTGGAGTGTATTGATTTCATATTCTTAATTCATATGGTGGATAGATAGTCACCCCATTAATGTTCATTTTCACAATCGCATGAATACCTGTTGCTCCCTTGAGCGGAGAGCCACTGTCTAAAGCCCTTCCATCTTCAATTAAACACTCTCTCTGAGTGAGAAGCCTGGATAAGAGTTGCCATAGCAACAGGCTATCTCACTTAACAAGGTCCAGCTTAGAATTAGAGCTGAAACAAAATTGTGAATCTGTGTGCTGCGGTAGGAGAGTAAAAATGACAAGGGAAAAGTGAACATGGGTCAGTGTGATCAATCATCCAACTAGTTGATGAATGTGATAAATTAGTTTATGTAGATTTTTAGGTTTTCAATGAGTTTTTTAGCTGTAATATTGTAGCGTCTGCGTTGAAAAGGAATTAAATACCTTCTATGCCCCATCTGGCTATTATTTACACACGACTGTAAAATTTCAATGTCTAATGTCTGTTCCCACCTCTTATCCCACCATCTATTTGACGTCATTTGATTCCAACTCATATTAAGATAAGGAACCTTCAATTTGATGTTTCAAACAAAGATGGCGATATAGAGGAAAACATTAACCCACCAAGATTAGGAAAACATGCAGTTTCGCATATCCCCAGAGAAAAGTTGTTTTCAAAGGTGATGCACTTTTTCATAACGGCCAAACGTACACGTACCTTTGCCACTCGTTCGGAATGGATCGCTTTCTGTTTCGCTCTTGTTTATACTGTTGCGGATTGACAGCAATCACTAGGTGTTTGATTCAAGAGTCTGAACTCAATTCTAGACCATCAAAGACATCCTGCTCTTCCACAAATCTCAGTGTCAGGGAATCAATTCTCATTGGCTTTCAGCTGATTGTTTGTTGCACGTATCGATAGGTCTGCAGAGAGGCAAAGAAAGAGAGATGAAAAGCGAGAACATGTTTATGACTGTCAAGAAAGATGATACAAACTTTTAGAGTGTGTGAGGATTTAAACAATACGGTTGTTATGTGCTCTGTCTGGCTCCAGAGCGTAGAATAAATCCTAACGGTCAGAGGGTGAGATGGTCAGAAGCCTAGTTAGTGCTTTATACTGTACTTGCACAATTCAGCAGAACCTGGGTAACATTTCCCTGACATTTCACTTGATCAAACTGTTTCCACAGAGCCTCTTCATCTTACATAAATATAAAAGTCTAATAGTTTAAATAATAAATAATGTTTGCACTTGTTATAGCGATGTAACCTTATGAAAACATTTATTACAATTACATTTTACATTTTGCCTGAAGAAGAGCCAACATTATATAATAATAATGAGTAATGAATAATAATAATAATAATAAAAACAATACTAATCACAATAATACAAATTTTGAATTTAAAATTGGATACAATGGTTTTACTCTTGCTGAACTTTGTAGATCCAATGCTTTCATTGTAGACAGACCAGGCTGTTATAGACGGTTACTGAGGCAACAAAATAAACGTTCTGTGGCCCAAACTTAACTTCCGGTAGACCTCCGCAAAGCATCAATAACTCTTGAGTATTTTAAACGTAATTTAAATACAATTAATATACAAAAAACATGATTAAAAATGTATAATAATACTAATGAAATGTAAATAAATTGTTATATTAGTAGCCACTAGCCAAACTGATAACCAAACACAGATTAGAAGTTAACTTTGGGCCAGGTGTGTGTCCGATGAAACCATCGATACAGCCTCAACATTGGTGTCTGGTGTATAATACTACAACCATAACAGAGTTGTGTCTCTCTCTCGCTCTCTCTCTCTCTCTCTCTCTCTTTCTCCTCACTTTGTCCTTAAGGGATCTGCTTAAAGCTCTGACTACACTGAAAGGGTGGTGGTATCATCTCCCTACAGATGTGTGTTTGTTTGTTTGTTAGATTTGGAAGTAACATTTAATGCAACGACACACTATAGCTGGTCACTGTGTCTCCTTCGATGGGCTCTTCTTGGCCTAAAGATAAAAGAAACACGTCATTCAAATGTTTGCCTTTAATGGATGGCCGAAAGTCATTTAAAAGAAACTGAAATTAGACAATCTTTTTAACTGAATTCTATTGTGTATTTTTAGATTTTCTTTGTTTGTAGTCTGGCTTAATTTAAAAGGGAAGCTGCAGCTATTAGTGTGGAAAGCAATTTACTTGGTCTGTCAGTAGGAAGTAATGGAAAATGCCTAGCTGCACTTTTGCTGTGTTGTCTCATAGAATTATTGGTGGCTTGGCAGTGAACTTTGCTTTTGTCAGAACTCTATCATGCATGTGAAATAGACATGAAACAAATATGTACATACTATATAAAACAACGTGACAATGTGGTATGGAACTTAAAGAGAAGGCAGTACAGGAAGTGTCTATTGTTGAGTTATCAATACACATAAATGCAGTCTGTTATCATGCATCTGATTTATGACTTTTTTTAAGCTCCTGTGTCCTTTCTTCCGTTCCAAATTTGGTAGATGGGCTTTTGCGAGTAGTGCATATTGATTTTATTTTTCTTCTGCAAATTTGCTGGTCATTATTTTGAGGACATATGTTTCTGAGTCACGGGTGCTCTCACAGCGTTGAATGGGGCTTGATGGTAATGCATTCACCTTGTGCTCACAGCAATAAAGAAGAGATGTGCGCTCGTACCCATGTGCATTTTTCTCCATCCTCTTTGGTCTTTAAGAATTGAAAGAGACAGTTAGAGCTCAGTAATGCTCTCCATTAACCAATCGCTGTGCGCCGTATGGTGCAATATCACATCACAAACAATTCTGTGTTAAGTTGTCCCTAGCTTTAACTCATAAAGATTATTTGTTTTTGTATGACAGGCGTTGTTGGGTTTTAAGTAATGAATACATTCTTCATCCTTGTGGTGGCGCTCAGATGATATTTTATTGTATCCCTGGATTGTATGTCATCATGCTTTAAACCCTTTTTTGATCAAACGTTATTTTTGAGTGAGGAGCTTTCACCTGGCTATGTGTTTAGAGATCAAACTTTGATAGGACGAATTTCTCGTAAGATTGACCATGAGATTCTCCGTATTTTCTCAGGGCTTACTTAGATTTTCTTTTTGCGATTGGCCTTTGTGAACCTTTAGCCGAGAAAGTGAAAACTAATCTTACAATAGCATCTTTTAAGGGTACATCCTCTATTGTTATTTATTTATTTCTCAAAATCAACAAGTTTTCTTATGACATAGCAAAGAGGAATTTCGCGGGTACAACCTATTGAAACACAATATTTTCACATTCACGTAAGTTTCTATAGTAAGACAGTTTCTGCCAAGAAGGCAAAAGGTGAAATCAATGCAGGAATAGAACAGATGTTTCTGAGAAAGAGGCAGGTGATGTAGTCTGGAGAATGTGGAGTGAAAAGCAGCAGATTGCAGAGTGGTTTTCATTTTAAAGTGCAGATCTACGTCAGCTAATGCATTTACTCTTTTATGGTTTTTCTGCCAGTGAGAATTGAATTATGGAGGTGTTTTGTTATTGCCATCTGAGAGCAGCATATACGTGCTTTCACTCACGAAGCACGTATTTATTTTCTGAGCCATATAGGTCTATAAATTACTGAGACAATTTAGGCATGTTACTTACCAATAATCCACTTTTGCCCCTTTTCTTTCTCTTAAATTTCGGCGCTGTTTTCCCATTTTCTCCACATTTATTATTTTTGTCTCTCTCTTACTCGCTCACAATCTCTCTCTTTCACACACACACACAAGCTTGTTATATTAGTCAGGACCTTTCATAGACTTACTTTGTTTTTCAAATGGTAATGGAAATGTATATCCCTAAAGCTGACCTTCACACAAAGGTTGTATTGGATAATGCAATGTAAGTCACTTTGGATAAATGCATAAATGTAAATGTAAAAGTTTATATATTTCTGTTTTCGTACTGAGCAAATGATACTTTCTAACCCCCATGCTAAACCCTCACGTCAACCTTTCCACATTTTTGAATGTTTATTGAAGAAGTTGCTTAAGTATGTAAAGATGTTTATTAAGTATATGAATATGATCGTTTCACTGTTGATACTGTATATTTGCAAAATCTGACCCTCCACACATGTTTGCACTAGGGTGACCACCCATCCCGTTTTGCGTTGTCCCGCACGTCGCATAGTGGGAAAATGTCCCGCATTTTCATCAGTCTATTGGTTTTTAGTTACATAAAGCAACACGTTCTGTAACCTGAAACCCACAACGGATGCTTGTTTCCGCCATTAAGCAGTCCGGCGCACACCAGTGTCCAACAAACTCGTACAAACGCAAAAGCGTCTGCTTAATGACTAAATGTAAATGTTTTAGAGACTGACTTTTATCCAATGTCTGAGAAGACAACAATGATTTCAGTCATCAAGAGTCTACGACATCTGTCAGTAGATCGGGTGGCGATTCTCCCATGTCTACTTGCCGGATAAAAACTCACTAAAACATCGTAAACTGTGTGGCTTTGAAACTGTTTTTAGTGGGTAAGCGTAAGAAAATAAAATAATTAGCAAATAATGAAAAACATTATTTAACAATACATTTTAAAAGAGAAACTCTTTTTTTATTATCAGTTTTTTATTCTTTAAGGGTTTTCTCTTTTTGAGAAGATCTTCAAAATGTTCAACATGATGACTCCACGTTTGATCCGTGCTCAAAATGTAAAGAGACAGTTAACCTTAAAATAAAATCGGCATTAAAATGGTTTTATGTTCTATAACATTTTATCTATGCCTTAATTGTAGTTTAAATTGACTAAATAACAAATTATATATTTATATATTTATTTGAAAATTATTTTTTAAAATAGATAAAAGTGTTACATTACGTTATTATATCCCAGTTTCACGCTACCTTTCAGTGGTGTCCCACATTGACCCACACAAACAGATTACCTGGACCACATTTGGTTTGTTGGGTGGTGGTTCTTAGCAAATCCTCAGAGCGGAGGCTTTACCCACCTTTGCTGTGGGCACGTGTCATTGAGGCACACAGGTTACAGAGGGCAGGCCTTAGGGAGGCATACAAGTTTTCCTGATAGCCGTGCATGCTGGGATTGCTCAGGTGCTGATAGGTGTTTACTATAATTCTTTGTTAGAACTGCACTAATGAAAGCAACGGTGCATAGCAAGAATGGCATCGATTAAAGGAAAACAGTTTGCATTTGGCACGCTTTTATTCTAGCCATTTTATCTGAGTGTGCATTTTAGAGGAATCGAGCCTCATGACCCTGGAGATCTTAGGGCCGTTTTCTGCCAGTTGAGCTAAAAGGCAGAGGAAGTTAAAGGGCTGGTAAGTAATTCCTTTGCCTTTTTAAAGCATTTTGAACAAGGTTCACCACAGCTGGAGAGAATCTGGACACCGCAATCAGTGCTCAGAAAGCACGGCAACAATGCTCAAGCTCAGTCAGACTAACAGTCAGGATTTATCCGTCTTTTCAAGACTTTGGACAAAGTTTTTCCATTTTCCATTGCTTAGATATGGATCCCTCAAGGGATAGTCTCTATTTGCAGAAAGAACTGACTTAATATAAAAAATCTCCGTCAGTTTTTTTATTTGTTTGTTTTTCTTTGCTGAACAAGACCAGAGACAGTACAGTATATATCTATCCTATTCTTATTAAAGTAAGGTCATGTTCCATATTCTCTTTCTGAAGCATGATAAAACAGCAGGGATTCTAAAGCAATGCATTTCAGCGTAATAACGTGACGTTTTGAGCAGGGGAAAATGTGACTGTGCAAAAGACCTGGAGCGTCTTTGAAGGTTGAGATGAGGAATAGCGGGATCAAAAGCTGTCTTTTCAGGAAAGCACGAGTTTCTTTTAGATATAGAAGGCTTGATTTTTCTTCCCTTTTACCAAGGAACAGGTTGACTGTCATGAAATCTCCTGATGATATGATTTATTACATGCAAGTGAGACATCTAGAGTGTTGCTGGTCTCTAGATAGCTGCATGTGAGGTTCCTCAGAGAATCTTTATCTTGTAAAGTTTGTCAGTCAATAGCCACAGACTCCTTCAGGTTACTGAGACAAGGTTTTAAAGATGATGATAAGTGTAGTGGGTTCATTGGATTAGATTAGTCATTCTATAGACTCCCAACCCATCAAAGCCAAAATAATTATTATCCTAGCATGCAAGTGTATATGTCAAATTGGTTATTTGGCAAACCTATTCTTTATATGATGATTAGGTCTGTTTTGCGAATTGCATGCGTGGCAATGATTTGTAACTTTCTCTATACTGAATCATATGAGAAGCATGTGCTGTGCAGTAACTATAGCTAAGAGCAGCTCTATATGATTTGGATCAATATTTTTTAAGTTGATTTACAAAACCCTCAAGATGCCCCCGGCTGTTTTTTATTCTTTTCCTGCTCGATATGGGCACTTAGGAATGCTGTATGAAAGAAAATGTGTTTTAGTTTTCATCTTTCTGTGTGGTTTAAAAAATATAATCTCACTATCCTATATAAATAGAGTATAGATATACCCAATACAGATATTTGATAAGAAAAGTGGGTGATTAGAAGCATCATGCAGTGTGGCCGTATCATTATATTGCTGCCAACAGTTCAACCAGTATATTCCCTAAACCTGCTTGTAGAAAGTGCATGTTCCCTCTGTTGAGAGTTACACCCACATCTAAAAATCATGCAAGTGTTTTGTGTTTTATTTGGTTTGCGACCGCATTGCAATTCTGTAGTGCAACTCTGTAGCATTAATATAGAAATTGAATGGCTGAATGAATAACAGCGTACAGGCTTGATGTCATGACTCACTGGAGCCAATGCCATTTCATGTTATCGACATCCACCTTTTCACCACAGGTGCCCTATTTGATTTGAGAGAGACAGCGGAAGTTTATCAGATTTTAAATCGTTTCACAAATTGCACTACCTCCAAGTTGTGTTGCAGTCTATTCTGTATGTATCAGCAAGGGTGCGCGAGTAAACAGACGCTCCATGCGATCACTGGCCGCTGAGGAGTCCCCTGAGGAGCACTGTGTTTATCGCTCTGGAGCTCATACAGCAGGGAGTGATTGACATCAAACTTGCGATGAGACGCTCAAAAGCTTTAAAACGTTGGTTTGTTTTCTTTGAGCTAAAAGCATACAATGCCTAGTTTCACCAAACACTACTGCACATGCTGGGTAAAATAAAACTTATTGGGGCTTTCCTGGACAGGGAAGCCTAGTCCCAGACTAACTTTTAATGTTAGAAGTTTCTTGATCGAATATCTTTATGATATATTTACGGTAGGAAACTTAATATCCTAATGATGTTTAGCATAAAATACATTTGATATTAATGTTGGCAATTGTTACAAATATACCTCTGCTACTCGTGACTGGTTTTAACGGGTCACATAAAATGTAATAAAAATGTATATACAGTATATATATATAATAACACATTTACATCAGTGTGAATAAATAATGACAGAATTTTTGTTTTGTGATATATTCTTAAAGGAATACGGTTTTGACAGAAACCACAGGAATTCCCACCTGCAGGGCTAATCTTAGTTTCATAACAGTTTCACCATAAAAAGCTTTGTTCTATTAAAAAATCATTGATGAGATGTGCAAAGAACGCTCAAAGGAAGTGCAAAATCAAACATATATATGCAACGTGTCTTTGAGTGCTTCACAACAATACATTGTTTCAAAGGGCGTCCTTGGCTCGGTACATAGCCAGCTTGAGAGGAGCTTAAAAGTTTGGCATGCAGAGCTGAAGATAGCTGTTTATTTTCATTTCAGTAATTTTCGTATCCCTTTGTCCTTTTCTTTTCTGCAGGCTGTGGAAACAAATCTAGCATCAAAAGACAGTCACTGGGTGTACGCCAATGAGGTAAGCATACATTCATAATGAGTTTCATAACTCTTTCTTATCTGTTTTATAAGAGACGTTGACCTCAAAGCTTTTGCCATTCAGGTACCAACAGCCCAAAATCATTCAGTCTGGCAATGTCAATGCCAATTTCAATTTACAACAGCTGATGTGTGACAAATATCTCATTCAGTATGGGATATGCTGTCACCATGCTAGAGCAAAGCTGACAGTGGATTATTGCACTGGCAGAACTCATTGCCACATTTTGCCCGGCATTCTCTCGTTCTTTTTCTCTTTTTTTCCCACTTTGTTAGATAAAAGTTGGAGACCTTAGAATAGAGATCATGACACAGTGACTTAATTACATAATTTGCAAAGCTTCATGGGAGATGTTGGTTGAGCTCTATTGGCGCTGTTCTCGTTTCCTTGGTAACAAGTTCTTCTGACAGGTGAATCCGAGGAAGATGGTTCTTTTGGGTATGATTTAAAGGTTGTGTAGTCCTTTGGGTTGTGTATTTGTATTAAATATACTGTATATATAATACTTTTTATAAATATATGAAGTGTGCATTATTATGTGTGTTTATGTTTTTTATATATACTGTATATTATATAATACATAATATATTCAAATTATTCAGATACACATTACAAAGATGCAGCGCTGTCTAGCTTTCATTGCTACCTTGCAATCCGAAAATCTGTGGTATCAAATAATATTTCCACACGTAAGATCTATTTTTTACAAGGCTCAAACTCCTTGACTAATACATTCGCCAGTTCTTAATCAACTTCTGTATCCAACTATAAGTCAGATCACTGTTCTCTCTCTGTGGCACATGCTGTCAGAAGTCAGCCGTTCTTGCTGAATAAATTAGGTTGCCTAGTCACTGTATACTGTATATCTTTCCATGCGAATACAGCTTTTCCATAGTACTTTTGTTGTGTAATTTGATTTCTCACTAAGCCTAATTCCCTTTTCATCTCTGCTAATTTGCACAGTGTAGTCAGGTTTCAGCGAGATCAAATTAAAGCAGTCACACACATCCGAGAAAGGTGAGAGAAAAGAGATCAAGAGATTCAGAAAACTTAGGCAATGCGTCACCTTAGGCTTTGAAAAAATATGTAGGCCTAGAAGTTAACTGAATCATATCACCGTGATGCTTCTGTTTATCCCAAAGTCTCTGAAATTGAGTCTGATCTGAATAATTTCCCTGTGACTCAACACAAAGTTGAAATGAAACTCACAAATTAAGGCTTAATGGGCTTCATCCATCAGGATCATTGTTGGATGTCTGAAGTCTGAATATCATTTTGAAGTTGACTGTTTTGATGCTTGAAACATGGAGTTTGGTTGTAAACAAATTATCAGTATGCATGTTTCAAAACTTGAATTTTTTTATTCCTAACCAAATAATGAACTCGGCTGACACCTAATGTATTGAAAGTCAATGTCTGCTAAAGGAACAAACGTTTATAAAGTCATGCCTATAAATATAAAATTAAGGCAAATCTAAAAGATTGAGGTGCTTGGGTGTTTATGTAGTGTAACCAACAACCCTTTAAGGAAAGTCTCCACCCTCGAAAGGGCAATGTTTGCAACGCCTCCAGCTTTTTCAGTCATACAAAACGTTTATTCAAAAATGTATTAGCCTGAATGAGGAAGACAAAATATCTCTAACATAGCTGTATTTCCAACCAACCAATTATGAGCTCTAACGTAAACGTTGTTTCTTAAAGGGAAAGGAGCGACAACAGGGAAGGGTGAGAAGGACCAACCTTAAGAGTTGCTTTTATGTTCTCCAGTTCCTGCCTCCTTCCTTGCTTACTTGAAACTTTGCTACAGCGTGAACATGACACACTCAGTTCTTTGCACTTAAAAATACAATTTAAATCATTTCAGTTTTACATATAAAATAATATATTTTAGAGCACTTAACCCCACTCCTACCCTTAACCTACCCAACTCCAGACGATTAAATAACACGCAACAAGCAAATAGAAGTCAGCCACAGGCATTTATTCAAACACGCAGCAAAAAGAGTTGAAAAACTACAAATATTACAAACAAGTCTTTTAAAGCCGTATGATTGTGTGAGCACAGTAGGTTTTTATCACTGACAACTGCGCTCCAGGAAGGAACCCACCCAGTGACGTTAACGCCCAAGTTTCAATGGCGTTGCACGACCTAAGCGAACATAATTAAACAACCAGTCAAGAGACACATCTGTATCTACCTGTTACATGTTGTGTTTTATATTATAATATACAAACTGTTAGGTTTAGATGTAGGGGTGGGGTCGGGTTACATGCTAAAATGGCCCAGAAAGTAATAAACGTACACAAAATACCATTACATCACTCATGAATGATAAAAACATAAGAAAATCGGCCCGTTCTGCTAATGATACTTCACCTTCATACATGCGTGTCATGTAAGCCTAGAGGAGTCAAAGGATGACACTGACATGCTTGGCGTGATACTGGGTTGCCCATTGACTCCACTAAATGGGTGATGAGATCTATTTCGCTACTGACATTCTTCCAAATATCTTACTTTGCGTTCAGCCGAACAAAGACATTTATTCAAGTTTGGAACAATGTGAGGGTGAGTAAATGATGACAAATTAAAAGTTTTTGGATGAACTATCCCTTTAAGCTTTGTGTTAAAAACCGTTCAAGATTGCTCCAGGACTTGATTTTGCATGAACTGCAGATAAGACAATTCCTAAAGAGACTTCAACAAAGCACTTCACAGTTTAACCGGCCTGCATGTTTTAGCAGTGATGTCACAAGTTCAAATACAGATGTAATGCACAGCTATATTTAGAGACTCCTAAGCTCCAATTAAAAGTCACATTTCACACAGCATGTTCAGGTGCTCAGATGTCCGCAGAGATTTAATTACATAGTGACATTGGATGTCCTGACTTTGTCTGTTATCACCTTGTTGATGAATGCAAAGTTTTATGGACATGCATAATTAATAGCACTGACAGGGACATGCACCAGAGATCATGTATATGTTGGGCAGAGCTGTTTTGATTAATGTGTTAGGAGGTTGTCTGTGATCTCCCAGCTTTCCACACTGTGACTTGTCTCAGTTCTGTCCTCCTGTCGTGTATTGTCATGCTTCTTTGTCTAAACGCCCACCATTAGGTTGCTAAAGATATTTTGTAAGATCATAGTCACCATAGGACCTGAACAATACCAAGTCTGGATATGAAGGTCACTTAGTCAAAAGCTCATTTACAACATCAGTGATTTTTCTGGGTGCACAGAGACACTCCGTAGACGTGATTAATTTATGAATGAGCACATGGTTTTGTGAGAGCATGAAGTAGAAATTATGCCTATGGGGTGGTGTTCCTTTGAAGGGTAATATCATAATAATACTAAATACAAAAATCTAATTAAAGTTGGTGAGACAGTAATATGTGTTCGCCATGCGTTTTAGGTAGAGCTTAATCCCTGAGGATGTGTACACAAAGAAATAATAGCAAAACCTGATGAAAAAAAGTTGTGGAGATGTACCCACAAGGAGAACACAATTTATAAATAATTGGACAATAATGTCCAATGGCATACTAAAAAAAGTTAAAATTTCTTGGTTGCGGAATCCTTAAGTGATTTAATTATCCGAAATTTTAAATATAGAATAAATTAATATGAAGTTACGTATAGGTGAGAGAAAGCACGAAGAAACAGATGCTGAAACTAGTCTCAGATTAACATATCTGTATAAAGCAGACAATAATTTAGACAATTATAACTAATAGTAATATCAGATATGTTTCAAAAAAGTATTTTGATCAGTGTTTTGTATTTCAGTAATTTATTGCAGTGTTATTGCAGTCAATCCATATATAATATTGCTTTAATGTTTTTTTCCCAGTACTGTACAGTCCTAAAGTATTATGGAAAATGCCTTGTAAAGTTGGATTCCCAGCTTTACTTTCTCTAGACAGTGTGAGTGTAGGAATTCCAGGCAAGGACTTTATATTTATAAAAGACAGATCTTGATTTTTCTTAGTTTATTTGAGGCACCGCTGAGTTTCGATCAATATGTTTTGATGCTAAGACTCACTTCACTGCTGTGCTCTAAACCAGCAGGACCGTGTACTTATGCATTTGTGTGTGACATTTTGCGCATTTTTGAATTTCCTTGTTCTTTTATTTAGCGTTTTTTCCTTCTCGCATTACATCCAATACAAATCTGATTTCATAGATTATTTAAAACATAACCAAACCTTAACTGAAGTATAATGCAGCAGTGCCAGATCCTCTACATGCTTACAACATAATGCTTGTAATGCCGTATTTCCGACATATCGTTGGTGGAAAGGTGCTTGGAACATCTTTTTTTCTTAGCTGATCTGGTATGCTGATGTTTAAGCAATGTGGGAGTCAGTTGGTAAGGCTAGAAGCCAACTAAAACAGCTCCACACCAGCTTTACTGGAAGTTCAAGATTACCAACCATTGATAAACCTGAACAAACTTAAACCAGTAAAGACCAGCAAACCTTACATCTATTTTGTTAGCATATCAGATGCATTTGGACCAAACTATGATCATTTGCCCAGGTCAATTTTATTAACACATTTGAATATGTCCATGTGTGTTTGTGCAGGAGGTGAGTGACACAGAGATCATGGAGCTCGTCCACAGCGCTCTGGGCCGAATGACGGTGATTAGGCAGATCTTCCCGCTTTGGAGAGACACCAACATCCGCTGCATGAGGAACAACCATCGCATCTCCTCGCTGCTCTGTGACCCACAGGAGGGGTATCTGCAGTCTCTGGAGGTGTGTATATTAGCAACCTTTAAAATCGCAATGTTATTTTAGACTCATTCATCAGAAATAGATCTACATGTGAGATAGTGGTCATTCTTGGCAACGAAAATAGGAAGTTATGATTTAGGGATAGTTCACCCAAAAAGGAACATTCTGTCACCATTTACTCACTCTCAAGTTTTTTTCAAACCTGTATAAATGTATTTTGTTCTATTGAATAAAAGAAAGATATTTGGAAGAATGTTAGCGATTTTCAGTTCCTTTGACTACTATTGTTATTTTCCCAACTATGGTTGTCTAAGACCCTCATAACCACCGTTGCGGAGACATTTTCCGTCATATTTCTATATTAATCACGGAGCTGAATAACCATAAAATATGTCCACATAATGGTGTTTTGAATTCGACCCGATTCACGCTAATATATTAACATGATGGACAGTAACACACACCTACTGTACGCGAGATCATCGCTTGTGCTTGGTATTATAGCAGATAATCAGACTAATAGAACTTCCATGTAAACGGGAGCAAAGAGGTTTTCTCATGTCATGTAAACATGTAACTGCGATTAAATCCTTTCCCTGATTATTGGAAATAATCGCAATATTGATGCGCATGCAAACCTAATCATTGTTGTCCCAAACTGAAAATTTTCAATTAAAATTCCTAGTTTGGGTAAGGAAGTAAATGATGAAGAATATTCATTTTTGGGTGAACTATCCCTTTAGTTTGGTCCAGTGTATGGTTTTAATAGTTTCAGGGGTTACAGTAACTATGTGTCATGTTTTATATTTAATTTTTGCCGTATCGCTTAATTTCTCTAGATTCCTAATTCAAAACAAGGGCATGCGCCACTGATCCAGATTAGCCCGCTGTGCCCCCCGTGCTTTTACGCACTAACAAATATAATCTTGTTAGATCACATTCGCTAGCTATAATGGTGAAACCTTTACCCGCCTAACTAACTCAACATTTAAAAGCTGGATCTGTTTCTGGCTTTAACAAAACCTTGTTTAGGTATTTTTCCCTCTTTCAGAACAGATTGCGAATCCATGTACATTTTGTCTTGGGCTTACTGTCTCAATAATTCATGAAGAGAGGGCCAGCTGATGTCAAAGCGGTACCACAAACGCAGCGTTAAGTCTCTTACAACAAAAGGAGGGGATATTAAAGATGTTAGCAACCGCAGGGATGCTCCTCCCCCTCCGCTAAGGATACGGTGGTGGGTGAAGAGAGAGATTGAGTCAGTGTTGTGACAGATTGGATGTTTTAATTAACTCGAGAGGTTTCAGCGTTGTGTATCGCAGCCCTCAGGCCACGGGTCTCAGCACTGCACGCTGACAGTTTGTGGAATGCTGAGTAAAAGCTCTGTGGGCGGCCATGAGCTTTTATCTGTCTAATTGATGGCCTCATTTTGCTGTTTTGTTTTCCTTGTTTGGATTTAAAGCTTGCGATATCAGAACAATTGCGCAACGCTGCATGTTTTCACATTTGGATGTTAAGTCAAATTTGTACAGACTTCATTCAACTAAGTGGCCTTCTATGTTTACATGTTGGAAATGTTTTGTGTGGTACAGTACATAATGGGTTTTAGATCCTCTCGGAAAAAGATGGAAATAATAATAATAAATATTATATAGACCACTTTGTCAGATGTAAACACTGGTCCAGAAGCACTTCTGGTTGCATTTTATTTTTTAATTTTTAATCTTCCATATATAATTAAAGCTTAAAGATAAGTGTTTATCGTTTGGATTAGGTTTTAAAAATTCTGTTGGTTGTATTCTGTTTAAACATTTGTGCAGTTTTAAAAAAACCTGCAACAGGAAGTCCTTCTTCTGGACAAATGTTGGACCAGCTTTGTATCTTCCGAAATGGTCGGTATACAGTGTTACTAGATTATATCAGAAGTCAGTGTACAAAGCAATTGAAATAGACCATTTAAACCCATTAGCTGTAAACAGATTAAGTAGGTTTGTAGACTGAGGCGAGTAGGGCAGGAGGAGAGCCGTGAGGGAATGGCACGAGGCCAGACAACAGCTGCGCGTGCACCGGTATCGCATTTCTCACGGAGGAGCTCCGGAAGCTCCGGAAGCATAAGAGAGCGACAACAGGGAAGGGCGAGAGAAGACCAGGCCTGGACTTTATGTTCGGTTTTGTTATGTTTGTGTTGCTTTTGTTTTGTGGGTTGTTTATTTTATTAAAAGTCTGTTTTACGTGATGTAATTTCCCATATCAATTACATCAAGAACAAACGTCACCACGCCTTTTTCACACATCACGATCAGTTGTCAGCTACAGCCATTTGTTTTTACAACAATGATTACAAAAGGCCATGTTAATACATTTGTAGGCAGTCCAGATCGCAGTCACACAGAAGCACGAACAAAGGTAAACTCACCGGTTCATGTTATTTGTGTTGCCTAGTAACTGTGTGAGTCATAGCTCCACAGCAATAGGAAGCGGTTCAAACAGATAACATGTTTTGTCTCACTTGCGGGCATAAAATGCTTTGACTCATAACTCCAGTCTCGCCAAGCTGAATCCATGTCAAGGGTACGTCTGATGACTCGGACAGCTGGCACCGAGCACACATCTTACTTTTAATGAAAAAACGGTTGGGAATCCAGGGAACACAGGGCTTCTTAGGCGATGAGCGAGAAACTTAAAAACCGTACTCATGCTGACCTTGTGTCATAAGGGCCACCTTCAATAGGAACGCCATCCCAGGCCGTGTGATGTAGGGTGCCCGCTAAAGTCTAATATGCCATAACATATTCACTGAGCCTTCGACCTGTAAATATTTTGTCCAGGTCCCCATCAATTTTAGAGACGGCCCTGAGGCACATTAGCATGTATTCGGCATACACAAGCTAACAGACCGGCATCTGACTGGCGCTGTGCACGCTCGGTTGTAAACCCAGATGACCATGAACGCTGTGTGAATGAGAGGGGTTGGGGAGGGATGCAAAATGGATGAACCTGAAACGGAATGAGGCGAAAGGATAGATTAATTCCTCCCTGTTTGAGACTTCCTGCCTGTGCTTTGTTCAGTTTGTTTTTTCCCTCTTGGTGATATTCCCTCTTGTGTGCTGCGTGTCTCTGTGTCTCTCGGCCCCTGCTGAAGGAAGCCCACAGAGAGAGCAGTGAAACCTCTCTCATCTCACTTGTAGAATGCTTGTAAAGAGAGTGGATGGAGATGTAATTTTCATTGATGAATTACAATGTTTTATCCCTCCCTTTCACACTTTCCTCTGTAAGTCACGTCTTCGATTGTCTCTCTTTATGCACCAATTTCCTCATAAGTGTGTGGTTGTACCAGAATGACATTTCAGGGGGGGACATCGAGTTTGGCTGCGCGGCTCCTCAGACTCCCGTCTCCTTGACGATAACAGTGCTGTCTCTCAGCACGATAGCTGCTCTCTGCAGGAACAGAGTCATGCAAAAACCTCCTGCAGTGCTGTTTCTTTTTCTCTGTCTGTCTCTTTTTCACTGCCAAAGAGCAACACCAGATTCATTCTCATTCATACACACAATCCGTCCTTCAGAAAGTTAGAGAACTGTAGAAAGAAAATTAATGAAAAATAGCTCGTACTTTCTTGAAGTAATTACCAGTGCTCATGCAAGGAATGAATGGTTTAAGGTTACGTTTTAAGCTTAAGTTGTGTGTAAATGAAATAAATTGACATGGTCATAATACTCAGCATGTGTCTTGTGTTCAGTCGGCTGTGTGCAAGTCTGCATGACGGCTGTGTGATCAACACATAATGCTCGATGATGCTTAAAAAGTGTAAAGGGAGAAATAATGAAAAAGTCGATCACAATTTAGCTTACTGTGCAATTTTATATAATAGAAAAGGGGAATGTATGGGAATGATAAAATTGTATATTAGGTTATATTTTTAATGGTGATCATTTTATAATGTACTGTAAGTCAATGGGAGATTTTGACTAATGTAATCTTTAAGAATTATACTGTTTATATGTAAGTTAAGTGGTATCGAAAAAGTCTGCATGTTTTATGCTGGAATGAGTTGCATAATGTTAATTCATAGACTTAACCATTACTTAACACTAATCACTAGTATGATTGAGAAACAATAATACAGTGCATACTCACTGATATTTGTTTGTATATTTATATTTAATGTTTATTAAATGTTTTTTTTTGGTAACATTTTACTTAAAGCCTTTATGTATTATGTATTTAAAGGGTGTGATGCATTATAATTGTTCCTAATGTGTGTTGTAATACATAAAATGTTGTTGTAAAGAATTATAACCAGATCAAAACCGTAAAGTGCAACAATGAATTGATAAGTGTTATAATGTAATAACCGTATGCATCCCAATGCATTATTTGGTGCATTAGAAGACATAAATAATACATTTAACCTTTTTTATATAATGCATTATACGTATATGCTTTAAGGTGTTATAGTTTTTTTCTCATTTTTGTGTGTTTTCAAGGTCTCTAGTCTGTACTTGTACGACAGCGTGCTGATGTTGGCCAATGCCTTCTACAGAAAGTTAGAGGACAGAAAATGGCATAGCATGGCTAGTTTAAACTGCATTCGGAAGTCAACCAAGCCCTGGAACGGAGGCTGGTCCATGCTGGATACCATCCAAAAGGTTTGAAGCCACTTTCCAATTCACTTGCATTTGATTCGATTTGGTGCACTTCAACTCAACTCAACATAAGTAAAGTTCAGTGCAGTCTAATAAAATGGGTCTAGTTTAAACAATTTGTTTGTGTCTGAGTCTAATTTGTCTTTCACTGCAGGGACGAATTTCGGGCCTCACTGGTTTAATGGACTTTCGTAGCAATGGAGCAAACTCTCACGTTCAGTTTGAGATCCTGGGAACCAGTTACAGCGAAACATTTGGGAAAGACGTCAAACGGGTAAGTGGAAATCAGGAGGACAGTGGTGGTTCTAAAGGCCGGCCGGAGGGGGTGGTGCCCCGTGTTAATATGCTTTTCTACATTTCCTACCTAATTTTGAATAATGTATCTCTAGAAATTGTAATGATGCAGTTTAATTTGCCAGATTTTTTACATGATTGAATTAAATATTTCCAAATACTGGCATTGTATGCTCATAGTTTTTGGACAAACTCCAACTAGTAGAGGTATAGTAAGTAGAATTTGATTTAAAGTTTTCTTGAGAGATTTTATTTATAGTTGTTAAATAATTTTTGCACAGTTTTTTATGTGTCGGTTGCGGTTGTCATCTTGTTGTCTATGTAGTTGTTCATGTGCTTTATACATGCATAAGATGTTTAAGACATAATGCCAAATTATTGCTCTCCAAAAAGCTCAACTGGCCCTGCCTGATATCTTCCGCAGAGGTGTGATATTGAGCCCAAAGTAGGGAAGATGAGATCATGCCTTTCTTTGGCAAGAATATATATGTTTTCTCACTGATGTATTTACGGTCTTTCTTCAGTCTGTGCCTTTTTTAAGATGTCCATATAAATAATTTGTATACCTTCATGTGACTTGTCCTAAAATAAAACATCTGTTACAGCAAATTTAACATCTGGTTTAAATATATTTTACACCAGTAAGTGCTCTGCTCTGTATTTTTTTTCCTGACAGAAGCTGTGTTGCATGGAAATGATAGAAAATAAGAAATATCTTTCCAGGGACAGAGTAGCACCCCCTCCTGGTCAAGTGAAGTCTGTTGTGTATATAACAGAAAACATGACACACAGCTAATGATGTTTGAGAGGACAAAGAAAAGTGAGGAAAACAGATGGACAGAGCGAAAGAGAGACAGACCCTGCTGTGATTTCAAATTGGAGACACTTACATGGACATAGATATACAAATAGTTGTGTAAGGTCCCACAGCAACACAAACACTCAACCAAACTCGTCATTGTTGATGATTCTATCATTTGTCTCTCTCGAGTTCTCATTTATCCCTCCCTAATGCACAAGTACACACATACACGCACGCACACTCATACGCTGACAGGACGGCTGTAGTGTTCTGCGTTGTGGTTCTGGTCATTATCACGGCTCTAGAACGTGCCAAACACTTTCAATCTTGTTGCCTGAATGTTAGTAAGTGTGAGTTTAACACGTCAACATGGCCATTCCCTCTGGCGTGAAACGCTGAGAGCTAATGACTACACACACACGCACACACACACACACACATTCTCCAGCTCTAGCACTCCCACTGCCCATTACACTCAATAAAATGACAGTTAATAAACTAATAAACACACATACACGCAAATACACATGCCCTGTTGTCCATCAGCATGAATATGCATTCCTCCACTCTGATCTGTTTTTTTAAATGATGTCTCCGCCTTAGGGCCCTTTGAAGCCCGTACAGAGGCCCCCTGCATATCATCCCGCTGTTTTATCTTCCCGTTGTCGCTTCTTTCCGCCCTCTCCACATTTATTTATTTATCTTTTCACCAGACGTCGGCTAAAATCTAGCTCCATAATGAAGATGGAGATGTTATTTTGTCTCCGTGTCTTTCACCAGTTCCGTTTTGTGTTATTCCTTGTGTCTCTCACTTTCGTTTAATCTTCTCTTTTTATTAAACCGTCAGTTCTGTAATCCGGACTGGGACTAGGAGCGCCAAACATCTTTGCGAAATGGATTGGATTGCAGTTCTGATCAAAGCGGTTTAATTCAACACCTTCACACAAGGGCACAGTTGTTAAGAAATAAAGTCTCATGGAGATAATCCAAACTCTGGATTATTGAATTATAATCCAAACACATAATTGATTTGGCACATAAAGCACATAACCAGGCACATAATCCAAACTCTGGATTATTGAATTACTTAATTAATAATTTTGCTAGTTTAGTAGATTAGTGGTGATGTACTGATATGTCATGTGGCAGTGATGTAAAATGGAATCTGGATTCATGCATGAGTGTGCGTGTGTGTACGTGTGTTTGGTATTTAAGTTACTTGGCTATGACTGCAACTGCACATATTGAGTATAATATTTTTAGCACAGCAAATTAATCCGGTGAATTTAAGACTCGGATAAACAACAGTAAGAAATAAAAAGACAGAATGAAGGTATTAATGCTTGAATGAACAAACAGACAAATGCTGACAAGTCAAAGTGCATACTGTATTATAAGTTAGAGCATGCACTAGCAATAACATCATAAGTATGGTTATCGAGGAAAGCCGAAAAATGTAACCCTGAATGCATTAAGTCACTTTGGATATACACATCTGTCAAATGCATTACAATGCATTATTGTAAATGTAATGAAAAAATATACATCATCTGACTGATCAAACTGTGGTGACATCAGTCTATAGTTTTTTAGGAACACAGTTACCATGCTTGCATCTGTCCGAGTCAAGCATGGGTGACCTCTGCACAATTGCCTGAGCGGTTCCCATGGTGATGGGGTGAGATGTGGGCTGCAGGTGAGTCTGGGGGAAATGAAATGAGCCTAAATAAGCCTCTGTCACCTCTCTGAGCAATTGGTACAGAGAAAAGAAGCATACAGCAGACCTCCCTGGTTTCAGAAAACACACACACACACACACACACACACTGGACATTGGCCTTAGTGGGCGATAAAAACCACCAGTAAAAAGCAATGGCTGTATTTCTTTTATACAAACACATATATCATTCTTTTGTGTATTTTATATATAAAGTGAATGGAAATTCGTTTTTTATAAACCTTAATAAGTTTTTATATACTATATATTTATATATATTTATATTACTTTCCTCAGCCAATCAGATTCCATACATTTTCCTATTCCATGTGTGACATTTTTACTTTTTGCAGCCCATGAGCCTAGCACTGAAACGTTTGTTAATTCAAAAGACTTTTTTCCCAAGTAATCATTATATATCCCAAAGCCCACAGCTCACAAACTAAAATGTTTAACTGTTTTCAGAACAGATAATCATGCCCATGTAGCTTAATGTTATTAAAATGATTTATATCTCTGTCTTAAAATTCTCTGAACAAATACCTCTATTTATCTCTATTTATCCAGATAGTGTATTATTCCAAATAAGTTTCAGCCTGCAGCTTTTTTCTCCTTTTTGAAACAACATTGTTCTCTTAAAAATCGGCTCACACTCCAAAGAATGATGAAGATTCCAACATTTCTAACAATAATATTTGCAGCGTAATCTTCTGAAGGACCTGTAAATTGCTTCAGTGAGTTAAATACAGAGAGGCGCAGTTATGACAGATTTTTTTCCTGTGTATTTTGAGATGCAGCGATGAGGTGAATTTTTCATCCGCCAAAGCCCGAATCTCATTCGATTTGATGAACGGTAATGAGTTTCTCTCACAGACTCAATAAAGAAGTCAAAAGGCCCATCTCTCTCTAAGCAACCACAGAAACGGTAACTTACAGTACACAACCCTCACGATGCGCTTTTAAAACCCCAATCACGTTCACACCACACGTCTCTATATCTTATCCTGTTACATACTGTACTTTATCGGCTGTTTGAAACCCTCTGTCTCTCTCTCTGTTCCCCTCTCACTCTCTCCACTACAATATGTGCGCTCAAGTGGAGATGTTCACTCCCAAAGTTACATACAACACCATTTGTGAACTTCTGGTACATAGCATTTTAGTCTACTTGACAAAATGTTTGTGCCTTGAGAGGGTTGGCATGTAGCTCTAATATCACCAACTAGAGATGAAGGGAACAAAAGAGAGGCTTGAAATCAAAAGAATCCAGCTCTGTGTATCATAGCACAAAGAAGCCAACACAGTAGGAAATGACAAAAGACAGTCAAGGATGTGTTGTGTAAACTTCTTTACTTTGTGTCTCTAAACAAGACGGTTTAATGTTGAGTATTCAGCGTATTGTTACCAGGCCTGGCTCCAGATATGAGGAAAGGTGGGCCAAGTGATTTTACAGGTGCTTTACAAAAGAACTATTTAGCTTTTTGAATTATCCTTACACAGGCGGAGCGCAGATCCAGTAGCCAAGACTATTTCAACTCATCTGAAAGGACGCTCCTGTGCTTATTTGTGATTGAGCTCTGAAGAACTGGTTTCTAATTGGAGCAATTTTTGCGACATTGAGCATTGTAGCCAATCGGGTGAAACTGATGGACAGCTATAGTGAGGACTCGATATTCTTATCACAATTTAAATTATGTTTTATTAACAAGGTTCGGCAGGAGCACATGCAGATTATTTACTCTGCTGGCTTTCGATAAACAATCACAGTAATCATCCTAACAGCCTATAAGTAGTCAAGCCACCTCACCTCCATTCTCTCAGATGTTTCGCAACATGTTTGCTATACGGTTGTTTTTTGTTTTTCGATAAACTATTCCTAATAGTAAACTATTACTAAACTTTAAGAAGTATTTAATCAGCACAGGGTGGACGTGAGGTATTCAAGGGATCCTACGGAGTTTAAAAGCGCCGCAGTATGCCTGCAGGCCTGATCCCTTAAAGCAACATTTCCACATATATCTTCCCCACAGATTCGGGAAATGATGCGAGTCAGGTTCACAAGATTGCCGTATTTCGACCCAATTCGATAACGTTACGCCAATGCCAATACATCAACATTTCAATGGCTGTATACACATCTTCTACGAAGTTAAACAATCATCTTAGGGGAAAAAACTCAAATTCCATTCCTCATTGCCGATACTTTAATATTTATCATTCATAAACTGAGTTTTTCTTGTGTTTGAACCTCCGAGCACACTGTTACGCAAGAAGCTGGGTGAGCACAATCTTTCTACATGAAAAATAAATTTTCTTTATCCTCTGTCACCCTGCGTTGACACTGCTGCACTCAATCCTGCAATATCACTGGCCAGCACGGGCGCACTCCCAGAACATAAGTTGCTGCGAATGTAAGCTTCTGGAGATTAGTAAATATAACCACCGCTTCCGAAAGTGACTGCTGGTTAACTAAGATCTGTCTGTATCATCCAGCGGTATACGTTTTCTACATAGCGTTCCCATTTACATCTTGTCCAAAATAATGCACGCAGCCGTTACGTTTAAGTTAACACAAACAGCGGTATGCATCCGTATATTTGACCTGTGCTTAATAGCAAAATCTCCCTCACCTCTCATTGCAACCCGAATATAACTGCATACTTGGAATCATGACCCCAGCCGCAAATGTTAACTCTGGAATCATTAATTGTCTTCGACTCATACAGATGCACACAGCATTTGAAGATATAACAGCATTTTTATTGAGAACATTTGGGTGACGGTGATATGCCCACTCTATGTGTCTCTCTGTTCATGCATACATCTAGGCATCATGCACACGCTGGCTATACTACATCTGCAAGCACAGGTATCACCTACACAAGACTTCATCACGATTGACGTAAACCTGTATTTTTACCATGCTAAACTAAACATCATCGCATACCTGCCAGCCATATGGGCTCTTGAGCAGTCCCCTGGCAGAAAGCGAACAAGTCCCCAGATTTTCAGTATCAGGTTCCGGCTGCACGAGCCTACATTTGATCCCAACCACGTCCTGATCAAACCCTGGCTTCTGCCCTCACGAGAAAGGGCCTACGGTCATTAGGCTGCAGTAGCAGGCCATCTGCAAGCCCGGGGTGCACCCCATATTTTGCCGCTGCTAGCCCCCGACCGCTTCTCCACCCAGCCGAGTCCATAACCACAAGGCTACCATTCAATCCGCACCACACGCATGCTTGATGCCATGTTCACACTATCCTTTTTCGGCTTTCTCAGATGCTCGGGACTAACCACCATTCCTACTTCATCCCAAAAGTCCTCCCAACCATCTGAGTACAACTATTTAATCAAGCACAGCAATACCAATCAAACGAAAAGAGGACACTACATCTTCAACCTACAGTCCCCCATCCAACCTTCTCAGCCTACCCGCCTTTCCAATGCCTACAGGTTAAGATGCTTAGCACTCTCCACCACTTCCAGCTTTAACCCAAAAAGACCTTTCAATTATAGACACTGAATCCGTCTCCTTTTCCATCAAGTACAGCATGACCAATCAAAAGTAAAGAGGATAGTTCATCTACATCTTCAACCTGTCTCCCATCCAACCATACCCATCCCTATCAGCCTACCTGCATCTCAGAAGCCCACAAGTGTAAGCTCTTCTACAACCCGCTCTTGGCTTACGTCTCCAACAACCCCGCCATCTGCTTCTGGTTCAAAATCACCTGTAGTCCATTTCACTCCCTCCCAGTTTTCTAGCAAACCATCCTCCAGCCTGTCCTCCCACATCTGCACAGCAACCAGAGCCCTCGCCCCAGGACAGCACGCCAAACACGCATACTTATCTGTCCCAGTTCATTAGCTACAAGGCAAACTCTTGAAATTGTGTTTTATTAACAAGGTTTGGGAGGAGCACCAAATAGATAATTAACTCTGCTGGCTTTCGATAAACAATCACAGCAATCATCCTATAGTCAAGCCACCTCACCTCCATTCTCTTGGACGTTTCGCAAAATCCCGACTCCACACCACAAGTCAGTTTTTTACCTCAGCACTGGGGGTTATGATCCGGGTCCGGGCACCAGTTCGAGTAGGATTACCGAGCACAGAGCCCTGGCCCTGGGACAGCACGCCAAATACGCATACTTATCCGTCCCAGGTCATTAGCTGCAAAGCGAACTCGTGAAATAAACGTTTTAGCTCATCATGCTCCTGATCCCATTTCTGCATTAAGCTTTATTTAGCCTTGATGGCAGCTTAGCCTTTAGCGGCTTTGGTATAATTTTACAGAAAAAGGTAAGGGAAATTATTGTTATTATCACATGAACAATATAGGCTATCTTTAACAAATTTTGCATAAATCAAAACACATTTCATGAATCACTAATCAAATAAAGAACAGCTAGCTACTAGCTAACAATATTTTAGTGGATTGACTCTTGGTTGCCCCTGACGAAACTCTGCCATATTGAGTTACTTGTTTAAAAATGTATTAACCAGGAATTCCTAATATTTTGTTAGAAATAAGTTGTTTCGTCTACATGGTGTAGATGTAATGAGGGTGCGGTTCGGATTGCGGCATTTAAATTACTGCTACTGTCGGGTCAGGTGTTCTTTTAGTTACTGCGGGTGTTCACCGCAACGACTGTTCACGGATCCTCTCTCAATGGCTCTGGGTCAGGGCAGGATGGGCAAACCTTTACTGTAGAGCAGAAGAGGCTTCTGTCAAAAACTCATTGGATGTACTGTGTTACAAGATTCCCCTGTATGTTGCAACATTTCTATCTCAAGATGTTTGTGATTGACACATTGCAAAATAGAGGTGAATGTTGTAACAGTGTGTGGATATTGTGTTCCTGTGCAGTGTGTTTCTGTGGCTAAATTGGTAGAGTAGGTCATGGGCTTGAATCTTAGGAAAGACAAGTTATGATAAAAAAACATAACTTGAATGCACTTGATAAAAGAATATGTAAATGACCAAATGTACATTTAGATTTTTTATTTTGACAAATAGAATTATGAATTTGCTGGTTGGGGTTATTTGCGCATACTCTAACTCACACAAACTGCAGGGTAGAACACACAGACACACACATGTGCTGTAGATCTGCCTTTCAAGTGCTCTCTGACACATCTCAAGTGGACATGCCAAATTTGTCTTTTAACTGTCAATACCTTCCCACATGATTAACTATTTAACAGCACAGACAGAAGCTAGAAGGGAAAACCTAAGGAAAACATGAAAGAAAATCAATCAGACTCACTTGGGAAAACTGTGAGATGGTGGAAATTTAATTTATTTGTTTTATAGTAGTCAAAATTGCTTTATAAATGTATTTCTTCTGTTAAACACAGAAAAATATATTTTGATGACTTTAGTAATGCAAACACTTTTGACAAAAATTGTGAGTGGGTGAGTAAATGATGACAGAATTTTTTCTGTCCCTTTAAGTGAGCTAAATCAAATTTCAGTCAAAAACACTTGCTTTGTTAAAGAAAAAAACAATAAAACAAATTAATAAAACAAACATCACTTGAGTAAATAAGTTATATAGTGTGATTAGATTTGTGACATTTTTGGGGACTCTACCTCCTACATTCAATTGGAAGTTGACAAATTCCAAGGATGTGAAATGAAAGACAGCAGTGCTGATTATTAAACTATTATTATTTCTCTATTGCACTTCCTTTTTTTAAATATACAAAATGGAAGTTAAGCTTTCTGAACTGAATGTGATTTAACAAATGAAAGAGGGGTTGTTGATACTGTGACAGGGATTGTGTGCTGCAGGAATGAGTAATGATATGTCATAGGGCAGATGATAAAGCTTCAGTCATATTGTCACTCGAAAAGGTCCGTAGGGTCAAAAGCTGGCCAGATGAAAGCCGAGTGTTATTTCAGGGTCAGAGTTTCTGCATGTCCGAGATATTAGATCTGCTGCCTGTTGAATCCATCACAGATTTAGTGGGATATTGGGATTATATTGAATGGGACTGGACTTGAAGATGAATTGATCAAGGCTTTTATCTTGAGATGTGGCCATACGTTTTGAAATAAACACTGTCATTGCTTGTAGAAGGACAATATAAGTAGTTTCCACTTCTCTTAGTCAGTTCCACTTTGGGTGAACACTGACTTATAATGTTTTGGCCACATTTTAAAAGGACATTGTTGTGTTTGCGTACTGATTGTGATCTGTCTTCTTTCTAATATCTGTTTGCATATTGATTTGTATTATCTTTCTTCATCCATCTATTACACTGCACATATAGCATTGCATTGTGTTGATTGTTGTGAAAAATCGTCAGAATTATGTGTGCTGAGTGCCATGAATAATTTATACACAACAGAAGCCTAAAATATAACCTTACCTTAGATATTCTTCACTGCCTTGCAATCTTTGGTGTTTCCTTGGGGACATGCAAATACAGATTATATTAAGTTTTTAATAAAACTCTTGTTTCTGTTTACAAGGGTCCAACCTTTGGGGCCTTCGGGATACCAGAAAACCTTGGTGAAAGTTTGGCTCTTGTTTTCGATTTTCTTTGTTGATATTAGCAAGAATACAGTCTGCATTGACAAAAGATGGATATATGTGTGTGGTCGTTTGGGTTTATTTTTCACTTTACCTTTTATCTTATTTTAAAGAGTGGGGGAAAACAATGTGAACTGCAGATTTGTCATCAGGGTGACAGCTGTTGCCTAGACTACCGCCTAGCAAGCTACATTACCATTTTAACCCGGCCGTGTAGCTAAAGCACAAAGGCCCGAGATTAATCTTGAATTTGTACCCAGTGGTGATGGATCAATCACAAACTGATAAGCGTTTGAGGGCAATTTTAAAGAGAAGAACTCGGGTTGTGACGGGTCACCTGGCATTGATCAGCTTTTTTTTGCAATTCTTTATATCAGCTCAAACTTGATCACAACTCAATCACAATCTTTCTCTCTCCGTTTCCCAGCTGGCGACGTGGGACTCCGATCGTGGGCTGAATGGGAGTCTGAGGGAGAACCGGGCCGAGCAAGGCATGCATGGAGTAACTCTGAAAGTGGTGACCTTACTGGTACGTATTTCAATAAATCAGCTCCCTGTTGTTGCAATCGCTGCGGTCATGTCTCTATGACATTGAATTGGAAGAAAACTCTAAATCACAGCCGAAATAAAGCACAAGATGATTTTCAAATGAAAGACATGCTCCTTGAGCTACATTCCTGTCTATTTATTAACCTGACCCTCAAAATCATGAGTAAATGCTTGGTTGATAAAAAAAGGTGTGTAATCTCCAACACTGATCCTAAAACTGATCGTAAAATCTCAATAGTTTCGTGACACCCTGTCAATGGCACCTGTGAATTGTATTTTTATAGTATATTGTGTGAAAAGGTTTTCTTATGATACACAGTATTATAGACCACAGTAAGATATATTGTTTATTGTTGGCACAATAGCAGAATTTGAATTCCCATTATACATTCCACCTAATCGATCTGTGCGGTTTGTGCCATGATCATCAGGCATCAGTGCTTTAGTCCTGCTTGCTCCTTATGGTTCCTCTAGGGATTGATGGAGTCTGCTCTTTATTTATTCTTTAGTCTATCACTGTTGTGGACCCTCTAAATAAATAACCTTCATGGGTTCCTCAGATATTCCATTTGTCTAGATCTTAAGGCCGGTTTGACAAAAACAGTCAATCGTCTTTAGCAGCGACATGCCTTACTGCAATTTGCTCAGGTGAATTAAAAAAGGTAATTTCTGTCTGATGAGGCATCCCACGCTTCACTGCTCATGGTGTAAAAGTTCTGCAGAAACACTTCATTTAGATTAACCTGAGACCGAAGGGTCCCTGCTGTCACTGGTGTAACAGTCACGTCACCTTTGTGTGTGACAGAGGGCTAATCTGAGAGCCGAGTTGCCTCCTGAACGGACCTATTAAACTGAAATAAGTTTAGTGAGGAATATTAAATCTTTTACTTGCAGAAGAATGTTCATACTTATAAGCTGCTATGTCATGTCAGATTTTTCTCTGCGGTCATCTTCGTTTCTCATTTAAATGAATAAGTTAAAAGATTCAATCATGTTTGATGGTAATGCCAAATAATGGCTGTGTCAGCTTTTAAGCCTGTCCGTTGTGCTCAAGTTCCCTGAAAAGTGTCATTGTTCGAACACTTCCAAAAACAGCTCACTTTTCAAATATGAAAGTGTAAAGACAAGACAAGAAGGTGTGTTCGGCCTATTCATTAAAATATAAAATCAATAAGTGAGTAAGTGACTTTATAATAAGAACCTAATTAACGCTTGCTTTTTCAGGAGGAGCCTTTCGTAATGGTGGCGGAGAACATTCTCGGTCAGCCTAAGAGATACAAAGGATTTTCTATAGATGTCCTGGATGCCCTGGCCAAAGTTTTGGGCTTTAAGTATGAAATGTATCAAGTGGCTGATGCGAAATACGGATCTCCACAAGCCAACGGATCTTGGAACGGAATGATCGGAGAGCTGATTGGGAAGGTAAGATTAATTTAAGAAGTTTGAGTTGAAGTAATGTGTTACAGTAAGTGTATCTTTCCTTTTATTGGTGTACATTAATGTTCTTGTGATCTAAATATCCATCCTTGACAATATTGTGTTACTAATATTGCAAGTACTGTTTAACATGCTATTCAAACATTGTTATTCAGAGGGCAGATGTGGCTATTTCAGCCATCACCATCACTCCCGAGCGAGAAAACGTGGTTGACTTCAGCAAACGGTATCTGGATTATTCCGTGGGAATTCTGATGAGCAAAACCGAGGAGAGACTAAACATCTTCTCATTGCTGGCACCGTTTGACCTGGCCGTGTGGGCCTGTATAGCTGCTGCCATCCCTGTGGTGGGTGTCATGGTCTTTCTGCTCCGCCGCATCCAGTCTGTCCGTTCCCAAAATCCTCCTGGGCCCCACCAGCCTGCTCCTGTCACCACGTCCTTCCAGAGTGCCATCTGGATCGTCTACGGAGCTTTTGTACAGCAAGGTGAGCTGGGTCATGTCTAATCAACATCAAAGTAAGGGATGACGTATCATTGCTGAGGAGCTGTCTGGATGGTGGAGTCGAGAGCCGACATTGTTGTTGTCGTCGACTATGGCGGAATAGCTTGTGCAGCATTTTAATACTTTTTTTAAGATCTCTTTCAGCAGAATATATGAAAATATATAGTTTTTCCAAAGTCAAGGCACTATAAGACAATCCCTGGAGAGTCTGCATTGTGTTTGCAAAATGAATTATCTCAAAGCATTTTGCAACCCACAACGAAATAGCACTTTTGGCACAGAAAGTCATAAGATGGATCTGCTGTGAAATAACGCTTCTTCTAAAGAGCAGTGACGTGCAAGGACATTTGGGTTTCTACATTTGGGAGGTTGTTTGTCAAATTAAATATAAGTTTCTATTCTGTTTGATCTTTACATGGCCTCATAGCTTAAGTGAACAATTCTGTAAAAGTTTTGTGTTAACACTAACACTTTGATTCTCAACTTTTTCCCAGCTAAAACAACAGCATTGCATGTATTGCATGTCTCCCCTCAGTTTATTTAATTGAATCAGTTGTGTTAAATAATGGAGACGCATGAAATGTGCAGTGCTCTCGATCACCAAGACTGAAGCTGAGAACCAAAGTATTAACAGAGTTTTCATTTTAGTGTAGCTAAGCTACGTGATCCACACATTAAAAACCATTCATGAATCATCAAATAATTTTAAGATGATATAAACTGTTACGTGACTGAAACAGGTGCCGCTTTTGTAAGGGTGGATTTTTTTGCAACTCAGAGAAGAGCTGCCTATAAAAGGAGAGTTGTTGGTTTGAGATCCAGAGTGAAGTTAAATGGTTTGACTTTTCCGGCTGTGCTCAACACACTTCAACCGTCAACATCAGCCTATCCTGATCAGCAACTCTATGTTCTTTCAGATGTCTTTGCTTTTTTCCCCTTTGTGTTAATCTCACTCAGGGGCATAATGTGTGCGTAACAAGTCACACCAAGATGAAAGCAATTGACAACATCTGCAGAAAGAGATTTACTGGGGTTTATCCCACAGCTGTGTGTTATTTTGCAATTGTTAACTCTGATTATTAAAAAAAATGATTATTTGTGTTTGGTCACCTCTCTTTCAATAAACATTTTAGTCACTTATGAAGCAAAAATGATAGCTGTCAGGTTTGCTTGAAAATTCAAATTGTGCTGGGGCTCTTGTGGACCTCTAAACCCACCAGTAATGGCCGTGAATGACCCACCTAACCTTTGCCCTTTCATATCTATGTGGAGTTCATTTTCGACCTAAATGGTCACAGATTTGATATAGTCTCAAAGTCCCTTAAGAAATGTTTCAGTCCCTAATGAGCTGTGATCATGATCTTTTCATTTCTTTCTCACCTTCCCGTTGTCAGTGATGACATTTCAGTGATAAAGGCTGTGTGTGCAGGAGAGGAATATTGTGTTGACATTTCGACTGGTATAAGGTGTTGAGCTTTCCTGAGGAATCCTATGTTGGGAGAATAAATGTTATTGCATGCAGCACTGTATCACTGCCAAGAAAAATCACATAGGTTTAATGATATAGACTCAGGTTTTGCATGGGACAGTCGGTACCCTTGCCTGTAGATGTTGTAACTGCACCCTTCTTGGAACAGAAGCCATCTTTCTCCTTTGATGGCCGTTCTGACAAATGTTCATTGTACTACTGATGGCTGATAGCTATCTTCAGTTATTCTAGATCTCCCCCAGGTAACAGAGGTGGAACGCCATGGGTGAGAGAGCTTGAAAGTGAAGTAAAAATGAGGTATTGTCCTTGGGAACAAAATGTGGTAGACCTGTCTCTATTTTTCAAGAAAAAGAATGATGTTAAAATAGCTTACGAATCTTTATTAAAAACAAACAAAACATTCTTGAAACAGAAGAAAGATTGTGTTTTTTATGTAATGGAGTTACAATTACGGACAATCAGTCACACGTTGCAATGTTTCTCTTCTGTCTTGTTTTGTAGGTGGCGAGTCCTTCATGAATTCCGTGGCTCTCAGGATTGCCATGGGAAGCTGGTGGCTGTTCACTCTAATCGTCTGTTCATCCTACACAGCCAACCTGGCAGCCTACCTCACTGTTTCCCGCATGGACAATGCTGTTCGGTAAGACAACCGAACTAACTAGTGTGCATTTTAGTTCAAGGGAAGTTGCTCATTCACATGAGTGCGTAAGGTTGGAGTTAAGTAATAAGTCTCACTTGTTGCGTTGTTCTATGTGTTCTACTTAGTAAATTCGATTTCTTCAACCAATTTCTATCATTATATAGCTTATTCGTTTCATAGTCGCTGATTCTGAGCTATTTTGTTGACATTTTCAGGAATTTTAAGTAGACCCCCTAGCTAGTTAAGAAGGACCCCCGGGGTCCCAGTTTAAGAGATGCCGTCCAAAGACCACATGGTGTGCTGTAGTACTTTATTAGATCTGTCACATTTTTAAACCTCTGTCTAGGTTAGAAAATCATATAAGGACTGTCGTCATTAGCATCTTATAAAATGCAGCTTCTCAAATGTGAAAGATACAATTACAGTTGGCTAAATATGCCATATTTTTTCCTAATGAAATCTGCTCTGTGCTGAAGTCTCAGCATGCTGGCTGTGTCTCAGAAATCAAGTCGGCCCTTCCCTTCCCAGCGTGGGGCTCACAGCTCCTGACATTCTCCATAAATTCCACAAAAGGTCGCACCATATTAAATATTTTTTTTCCTTTTGCTTTCTGTGGACGCCAGACCTTTATTTCCCCTTTTATGTGTTTTGGGTACTCCCACTTCAGAGAATTCTCATGCACTTGTTGTTATAAACACACAGGTCTCTGAGTCTCATCTGCCGCAGCACGGTGTGATTTTCTTTGGTACACAGCCGTCAGATTGCAGTCAATGCAACAATTTTCCCCCATCTCCCCACTAAAGAAAAGAGAATTACCTGTTCACAGGAGGAAAAAATTCCCTTTCTGCTTTAAAACCTCCTTCTTATTTGACTATGAGAGTGCTCTTATATAAATTGGTAATGCCCTACCTGATGTGCAAATAGTTTCACCGAGCCTCTTTAAATGTTATCTGCCTGCCCATTGAATTTGGTTTACCAGCCCAGCTGGAGGTAGGTGAGGCTTAATACATTCCCTATCTGAATTCTGACTTTATACTTTATACTTTTGGCAGACCTGTTAGTTCACCAGTGAAATGCCTCACACAGTATTCCCCAGAGTTCGGCTTTGAAACGTTAATGCAGAGTTTTGTACCATCACATTTGTCATTCGTGTGTGTGCGTGTGTGTGTGAAGGCCCAGGGGAATTATTTCTTCGCCGTGCAGTAGCATCATCCACAGCTGCTATGGTTGTGCTAATCACCTTGTTTGTAACTGTTATTAAAATCAGGCAGCCCTGCTGGTGCATGATATGGTATCATTAGCAAGCTGGGAGTCCACTGGGAATCTTTCATATCTCTCCCCAGCATTAAATGTGAAATGGGTTTTTGAGGCTTAGGTTCCCAAATAGGTCCCTGCCGGTGTCCTGTGTTGGCTGGTGGAAAGGCTGCTGATTGGCTAATCAGTTGGGCGCGTTGTAAGGCTATTTTGATTGTGTTCTAATTGTACAGTCCAGAGGCTCTATTTGGTACCAATATTTTTTCTAATGTACCTGGTAAAGCAGTTTGTTTAGACACACCTGTTTTCCTTGTACATTTTAAACAAACAATTAAAACCGTTTGTGTGTTTTAGGTCTTAAATCTGTGACATTAACCAAAACAACAGTTAATTAATAAAAGGTTAAATTAGTTTAAAGAGAGATTATCTTAAGCCATGAAGCACAAAAAATTCACGAGTCAGTAATATTTTCGTTTTGTGCACTTTGCAATACATGTCATTTGTTTTACACTTTCGTGCAAAATTGTCTTTTTGTTGCATTGTCTTAGCTAATTTTACATTACTGCCATGCTTCATGTGCTATTGTCAGCCCTCGACTGGCCCAAATGATGTGCATCCTACCGGAAATTGTCCCGATTAGCCGCTCTGGCAGTGCTGCAGTTTCATCTCACGATAACATACAGTGAATGTTTAAAATGTACTATTTTGCGTTTATAGTATATTGCCATACACTGTATTTTAGAATTGTTTGCAAACAGGCAGAGCATGGAAATGCTATTTATCATTTAGGTTTTTGTGAAATTAAAGGAAAATAGTTATATTATTGCAATAGTTGTTTTTCGCATTTAGTGGATCGGCTGGTTTGCATGATTTATGATGCTATGTGAGTGTTTTTTGGATTTAGACCAGTGGGCACTGCAGTCAATGGATGATTCTGCCTGGTTTAAATACAACACCATGTTAATAAAGGCTGTATGCAGTTTTGCTTGGTGCTGAACTTTCTGCTTGCTTTGTTGGATGTACAGTAACTTTAATATTCTCAAACAAAACACTTCCTAAAGTCTATTCATTAGATCTCTTATGTTACTTTGCAAACTCATAATATATCTTTTAAAATGCTTTTATCATGTTCATGTTTCTACATGCACGCAAAAGTTTGCTAATGCTGGTAGTCTTTGAGGCATCTTGACCCAGCTGTGCTGCTCATGTAAGTTGTCTGTAGTTCTAGCACTTTTCACAACAATCATAGTAAAACAATGAACAACGTCGACCTCACTATTCTCAAGTTCACAGTATTACCTTCAGCTTACGTCAAAACCGGTTAAAAACAGGACATTAAAGTGTGGAAGTGGAAAAGTAGTGAATTTAAGTTATTAACTCAAGCAAAACTGTAAAACTGCATAAAATTAAGGTTCATTTTACAACTTTGTTAAATTAATAATATTGTGTCTTAGACTGTGGGATGTCTCTGTCCATGTCACCCCCAACTGTCTGTCAAGTGCTGTTTTCATCTTTTCATAATCATGGTGCGTCTGTCCACATTTGGGTCAAATTAGGCCTGAGGCCAAAAATGGTCCGTCCCAAATGAGGCAGCTGGCATGCCAACCACATTCTGCCTTTGTCTTTGTATAAAACAACCTAAAAAAGAATACCTGAAAATGAATACATTACAAATGATGCAATCCCTTTGAAACAAAGTATTCCTTAAACAACATGAACACGTAGCACAAGTATTATTCAAACTTGCCCAACAAAGAAAATGTCAATTATGTTGAGTGAAATCTAAGTGTTATAAAGCAGCACAGCAGTGTTGACGCAAAATCATAAATAAATCTTGATGATACACTATTTCTATTGTTTTATGTTCCCCCTCCTGTGGCACAAGCTATCACTATAATTCAACTGATTAATTGTTCCGATATTATCCTCCCAAGCTTCACTATCTGACTCATTGAATCTGCAAATAATTGCACGAGTCCTGTTAAATAGCCTTGTCAAGGGTGATGGAAGATGCTTATCGCAACACGAAGTCACTTCCCACTGAAAATCATAAGGAGACGCAACACGCTGTCATTACACAAGAGGGAAAAGCAGCCGGCTGTCCTAAATACATCACCGTGCGTGGAACTGGAAGTTGCAGATGGAGGGGAGCAGCTGGTAGTTGCTCGCAAACTGAATAGAACTTTATTTTAGTTATTTTTTCACAAATAATTCAAATGTGTAATGAATACATAATTTTACTCCATCGTTTATTATTCTTGGCAGATTCATTTTTGCCTAGTCTGCTTTCAAATTGACTGTTGCTTACTTTAGAATCCTGGAGACTAGAGTCTGAGCTTCTTCGCTTTAACACATCAGACCTATGTGCACTCAGACAGTAGGTGAGACAGTTGGTTAGTGCACTACAGTCTTTAGTAATGACTATGGTAGATAAAGGTCTTTCATTAACCTCATTATTACCAGATCGATAAGCAGTGTGTCAGAGGTGTAGCCTCACAGCTCTTAAATTCATGATTGAGAGGTGAAGCGTCATAGGTAAAGGACATGGCAGACGTGTTTGCCCTGGTTATAATTCACCCAATTAACCGAAAGGTTTTTTTTATATTTAACAAAGACATTCATAGAAGCAAACCCTGTATAAGCATGCAGTAGCCTGTGGACATGTGCATAATACACTGGCTGTGCCATGATAAACATAGCTTTCTTAATTTCTTATACAATTTGATGTCATTTTGGTTCTGCTATATTATACTGTCTAAAGATCTAACAACATAACTGCATCAAAGTTCAATGCAGATTATAAGAGAAACAAGTAATGAAAAGAATTGCAATACATCATAATTGAAAATTCACAAAGGATCACTGCGTGACTCAGATATCCAATTATATCATCATATAACAACTCCTCGCTGATTTGTGCACCTTTAAAAAACCCATCTTTTTTCTCTGGCCTTTAACACCAGGAGTTGACTTTTTGTTTATTTTTAATTGTTTTTATGTCTAGGCTGTGTTTAAATAGGTTTTGTTTATAATTTTTATTTCACATTGAAAGTCTGTGCTGTATGAGTTGTTTTTCTTGCATTTTGTTCTTTTTACAGCACTTTGGTCTACTTCGGTCGTTTTAAAGAGCTTTATAAATAAAGTTTGATTGATTGATTGATTGATTGATTGTTTTCACTATCCTCTAAAAACCTTATACATTATGCCAGTGAGTTGTTTGATACTCCTTTCACACTCTTCAGGCAGGTTGTGAAATGTACCATTCAAAGCCTTCGTTGTTTGAAGGTTGTCTATGATTCCAGATTGTTTTAAAGCTAAAATAATAAATCAAACCATCTGTGACATGCTTGTTAACACAGCCTCAATTTAGCAAACACATTGTGAACATCAGGCATCAATAATTCTTAGCATTTATTAATTCTCTAAATTGATTTTCTGCCACTCGCTGTTATTACTGTAAGTGTGCATTTAGAATAATTTTTGAGCCTGTAATATATCTTTTAACTTTTTTTCCCAATAATTCCAGAACATTCCAAGACCTTTCCAAGCAGACAGATTTGAGCTATGGAACAGTGAGAGATTCAGCCGTGTACGAGTACTTCAGGGTGAAGGGCACAAACCCCCTGGAGCAAGACAGCACTTTCGCAGAGCTATGGAGAACTATCAATAAAAACCAGGGACAGGACAATTCTGTGACCTCTCCCACTGAAGGAATCCGCAAGGTACCACACACAAACAACCCTTTTAGTTACAGATTAGTTGCAGAGGGGAAATGATCAGGATCTATTCACCAGTCCCATTATAAGAGTCCTGCAAATGTTCAATTATTATGGGGGAACTCGGAGCTAGAGGTCAAACTTAGTACTGATAAAATCTACCTTCAGTAGTTGACCCTTGCCTTAAGAAATTTTAGGATTGCTTTATTGTGATCACATGCTAGCTAAATTTAAATCAAAATATGATTAAGATAATAATGTAGTTTATATTGTAAAAATTAAGAATTAAGATTGGCTTGACTGGACTATTCTGGTTGGGCAACAATTTATATGCAGAATTTTTCTTGATTCAATCAACATACCATTTTTAATAGATTTTATAAAGAAGAAATAATTCATGTTAATTTTTTTATTGTCAGCTGGATATTTTTGAAGGAGCCCAAGGAAATTCTGGGGGGGTAAAGCAGGAAGCTGCTTTGGAACAATGCATATTGTGAAAGGCGCTATATAAATAGAATTGAATTGAATTGAATTGAATTAAAGGCCCTCCTAGTCCCTGTAGACCCAGCCCTGGATATAATTCACGTAAACTATTTTAAAGACTGTGAAGGATTTGAAACCCACAGAAACAAATTTGAAGTTGTCCATATGTGACTACCTTTCCTATATATCTGCAAATAAATAACCTGAAATTTTGATTTTTTTTCTGGTAAGTAGATAAACTTGAGCTTGAAATGCTAAAATAGACCGTCCATGTTTCGAATGAATCCAGTGTGGTGAAAGCTGTGGTTCTGAATGTTTTTGCATGAGAGCTGTCCATGGATACTGAATGTAGTACGCACTCAGTGAGCTGTCCGTTGTTCTGAATGTAATCTGCACACGGCGAGCTGTCCATGGTGCTGAATGTAGTCTGCACTCAGTGAGCTGTCTGTGGCGCCGAAGTAGTTTTCGTTATTGAGACATTTTCTTTGCATTACATCATAACTGGCTATCAATCTGTTTCAGTAATCCACAGTATGTCTCACCAAACACTAATAGAGCTAAGGTGCGAGAGAAGAGATTGTAGTGATTCACAACAGCACAGGAAATGTAACATGCAAGTTGTCAGAAAAAAGGCAGCTTCTCTACACTATAAAGATAAATATTTATTCTTCTGAAAATGTTCTGTTATCCCCCAGTGATGAAAATTACATTTCATATGCTGCTAGATGCATTCATATATTTCTGCTTCAAAGTCACTTTGTATACAAACTTGACAGTGTAATGAGGATTTTTTAAAGAAGCCACTTCCTTCCAGAGCTATGTAATTTCACAGCTACTCGTTCAGAAGATGTTATTTTTTTAAAGGAGATATCACTACAATCATGAAACTATCGATGAGCGTATTCCAGCCTGGTTACATAACTGACTATTAAGCTAACAATTCAGCAGGGTGGAAATTTATTTCCTAAGCAGAATAATGAAAAGAGATAAGACAGAAAGAAATTGCTGCTGCACCCTGGCACTTCGGATGTTAAATAATGCTATTCTCTGGCCGTCTATGCTAAAGTGATTAACTGCCACTAATTGTCCAGCAGACACACATATAAAGATGTTGCTTCAACTATGAACACTTTCACCCAGTGGACACATTTTTCACACTTTTATTTGTTCACTAACGGTGTCCAGCAATGTTATCATAAGCAGTTATTGCCAACATTAGTGCTGAATTAAATCATTGTTTCATAATAAATTCAGATTCTTTTTAATTATTCATATTTATGATTTTAGTAACAGCACGTCTTTGATAGAACAACAAAATCAGGTTTATAATATTTTAAGGTTTTTATAATTCTGTTTGAGAAACACACAAGTTGTCACTGGCAAATTTACTCTTAGTAAATGTACAGTCCTATAGATGTTCTAAGACAGACTGATAAAAAAACAGTGTAAAGTGACTTCCATAAAAACATACAATTTCTCAATGTAAAGAGTCAGGGGAATCCAGTTCCTTTGTCATTCCATCTTTCTCATATTTTTTTCCTTTCTACATGTCATATGAAAGTTCATGTCATAGTTCTGTGTGTGATGGAGCCAAGGTTTAAATGAGAAGAGTAGGCGAGTAGACGCTTCATTTATTGGTGGGGGGATAAAAAAACTGTGAGACAGATCTCTTAAAAGAGAGAGAGAGAGTGAGGCTAGTTTCCACAGAAGAAACAAGTTCAAAGTCATCTCCTGACTTTGAATAAAACATAAACATCTTTTATTTTGAATGAATTCTGCAACCCATCTGACAGGCGTCAAGTTACTCAAAAGTAAAACCTCAGGCAGTGTTTACGTTACACTTATCAAAAACATCAAAACCTGCTGTGATGTTCAGCCACAAAGGGGCATATTAAACATTTTACCATACATGCGTGTGTGTGTGGCTCCTCTTAGGTGAAGAGGGATTCATACGCCTTGCTGTGGGATATGGCGGTGCTGGAGTATGCGGCGCTGACGGATGACGATTGCACGCTGGTGGTCACGGGAAACGGCATGAGCAGGAAAGGATACGGCCTGGCTCTGCAGCACGGCAGCCCCTACAGAGACCTCTTCTCTCAGAAGTGAGTGCCTCCTGTCAGAGCATATGCCCAATACCATCCTGAGGAATGATACAAGCCTTTAAGCCAGCGGAGAGATAGACACCATCATTTCCATCATTTTCAAATCAATAACAAGCTCCGAAGGTTCCCAAACATCACAGCACACAACCGTGATGGATCATTTCCTATTTCCTTTCATGAAACGTCCTTTCTCTCATTTACATTTATTTGCTTGACAGATGCAGTCCATAACATCTCGCAGGAGAATCAATGCGTTGAGTCACCAGTGTCTGGCTCTTTTGTGCATTTCTCTCAGTTCTCCTCCATACGGTGGCTTTGAAATACCCCACCCTCGAGCTCTTCATTTATTTGACTGTAATTTGCATTCAAATGTACTTCATATTTGCACCCTTTTCACACGCAGATGAGCTTTAGGAGGGAAAACTCTCAGGCAATTAATAATGCACATATTCCCAGAAACATCAAAGCTTCGAAACCCGTTTTTATAGAGAATCCTCTGCCATCACCTGCCCATGCTCTACATCTGTTATGCATGTAGAATTCGATTTTCCTCTTTATCTAGCAGTTTAAATTGATGCTCAAGGGGATTACAATGTAGCAGATGATTTTTTCAACCTCTGACATTTTCTTTTCTATCATTAGTTTTTGACCTTTCGTCTGGATGCTTTACAAATATATTCACTAAATATCTAAATCTCTGCTGCATTGAGATGAAATAATACTAAGGAGACAGAATGTGTATATGTTTTTTAAAGCAAATAAAATGAATAAAGAGAAAGCCAATTTAGACCGTTGTTTTAAAGAGCAATTGTTCAATGCCACTTGAAGTGATCTATTTAATATGGGGACCTGGAAAAAACACTTTTCTGTTTAAATTGTGAAATACTGTTGTCAATGTGGATAAGCACTTTTTTTATAACACTTTTTCGTAGATTCACACTGACCCAAAAAATGTAATAATAAAAAAATGGAGATATTCGGTCTCAGAAGGACAGCAGCGACATTATGTATTTTATTAATAGAGTTCTTCTTTTCTCTTCACCAGGATACTTGACTTGCAGGAGAAGGGGGACCTTGATATTCTCAAGCAGAAATGGTGGCCGCGCAAAGGTCGCTGCAACCTGGACAAGCATGTGCAAGCCCAGCCCGAAGGCCGTTCCCTGAGACTACACAGCTTCGCGGGAGTCTTTTGCATCTTAGCTGCAGGGCTGCTGCTGGCCTGCCTGGTGGCTGCTCTGGAGTCTTGGTGGAATGGCCCACGCTGCCAGCGGGCACAGCCCAAAGAGGTGACCCCCCAGGCGGCCAAACTACGGCCAACCCCTGCCCACCGCGCCCAGGACTGTACAGCCACTGCCACACTCTACTTTATGGATCCAGACTCTACTGACGCAAGCCCTGATTTAGTCGAGCTCCAGTACACCCAGCTATAGGTGTGCCAACAAGAACTTACAAACACCCTCGTTTGCTGAGGTGTTGCCAAAGAGAAAGAAAGAAGGAAGGGTGGAGGGGGAGGGAGTAGTGATTTATTAAGTAACTTATTAGTTAAGCAAATGTTATCTAAAGGCTCACACCGCCCCAACAAATCATTGTTTATTGGGTCAGTGTGAACATAAAATGGCTCTTAATCCAACACCCAGCTTTACTGTAAATTTGAGATGTTTGTATTTGTTGAGGCAGTGTGAATTCACTTTTATAAGGTCTATTATTGGCAACTATTATTTTCCAATATTAAAACCATCCCGAAGCTACAGCATAGCCATATTTATTCTTCTGCTAGGTTTTTAGGTAACGCTTGTACCTGGATCCCTAAACTAAAGTGTGTGCAATGAGAAAGTCAGTGACTTATTGAGTTATGTTCAAGTGTTCTGCAGTTTACTCTTCCGACCGTTTTCCTCTCCTTCTCTATTTTCCCTTTGGTGATATCTGAAGCAAGCGCACTGGTGAGAGCCGCAGCTCATAAACCAAATATTATAGTTCGGAAACATCAATTGTCGACACCACAATATTAAATTCTGAAGACATTATTGAAGATATTGAATAATAATGATTACAGGTCCGCATTATGACTACCATTTGTCAGCTGCTGGAAATTTGACTGCATTTGAATTAATAGCACACGAGGAGATAAGGAAGGAGAAGCGTAGCTTCTGTCAGCCTTCAGACGATATTGCTTTCACCAACCCCTTGTTCTCACTTTAAGGTGTTCAAGAAAGTCCCCATGTGCCTGTAGAATGGAAATGTTTTTTTATTTGCAAAAGCTATTTAGGGCAAACCTATTACCTAGCTCAATGGCTTGCTGTACTGTCACGGCTGTAATGCGGGAAGTGATTAGAGCTTTACTGTAGATATTGATGCATATAAGCCAGCGCTGCTCCGGCAAGCAATAAGAACCCTGCAGATTTATATTTTACATTTTTATTATTGCAATTATATGCCAATATCCAGACAGTCACGGGTTCTCTGTGGTCTCATGCAGGACACTAAGGGCTGCGCTCTGGAGATGGCGTCTGGGTCATTGGCATATAATGAAATTGCGACTGCTGCAGGATGCACACGGGACGTTTGGCCAGAGAGAGAGAGAGACTGGGAGGACTCGCGGCCTTTTTACACAGGTCAGCAGAGACCTGAGCAGGGATGACTGGCAGCGGCAGGGATGACTGGCAGCGGTGTAAACACGAGGGTGGACAAACGGGGAGATCGGGTCTAGTTGGCATACTTTTCAATTTGATGATGATAAAACGCTATTTAACAAATTCACATAATTTTTTTAATTGTTGATTAAACACAACACGCCCCAAAAGTTAACATGGTAAGTTGTCACCATGAAAACTGCCATGACATCAAGTCAAAGTCTGCGTTATTGTCAATTCTGCCAAATGTACAGTACATACATATACAGTAGATGATTGAAATTGCGTTACTCTCAAACCCATGGTACATACAAATAACACTACACATAATAAATATATATATATATATAAAATACAGATTAATACAGATTATATATATATTTGTAAAATACAACTTTATAAGCAGGGATAAAAAAGAAGATAGGTAATAATGGTAGACGTGAGGTAGTGCAAAGAGCTTATCAGTCTGTTTAAAGTCACATAGAGAGCAGGCTTTGTTTAACCTGTTAGAAGAGGTAGTTGTAGAGGGGTAGACCGATACTGAATGAGTTATTGCCACTATATACATATACATAGCCTAAATTGTTAATAGCCTACAAGGTACAATTATTTATCCAACATGTTGAAAATCAAATGTATAACATCAAAAAAGAACATTAATGACAAATACACTATGCAAAACAACACAGTTAAAACTGAATGTGGTTTTGTGTTTCCATGCATATCCAACACTCATGGGAAAACTTTTAATTTGTGTATAATTCAGAAATTACAGTAGGTGTTTGAACCCTACATACAGTGCCACTGCTATAGAACAACATTTGTCTAATTTGACTTATGACTCAAAACCTTAAGTTAAGCCCTTGTGACAACCTCCTTTCTCTGGTCTCCCCATAAGACAAAGAAATATTAGCAGACACATTCAGCCAGAATAATTTAATATAGTATGCCAGAACTATGGAGAGAGACAAACATCCTCCTGGAAAAGATTAGGGCTCTGTGATCGCCTGCATGTCTACATCAATCAGGCTACGTGTGTGCTTGTGGGTGGTGAGCAATTATGACCTACCCATGCATAAAATCACATAGGAGAACTAACTGTTAGGAGAGACACAGGCAGAGTCTGAACGATTTATTTATCCATGTTGTGTGGATTAATATGTTTTAGTACTAGCTGTTTAGGGACTAGAGTGGTGATTTATTCATGGCATCTCTGTGCCAAAGCACAAAGCACTAACTGTGTGCATCTCCATTATGCTCATAAAATCCATCTGTTTTGTCATCCACTGGATCACCTATCCAAGTGGCCACACCGATTTCCCAAAATATTACAGACTGGAATCAAAAAGGAAATTGGGCTCCAGTTTTGTTATTTGTCACTGCTGCTAGGGCCACAAATTGGGTGTATTTTAATTGCAATATAATGCATTTTTAATTAGATGCCATATCCAGACGCACCAAGGCTTTCCAGTACAGCTGCATGGGATCTAATTATGTCTTCATTGTTCTCAAAACAGTCTCATAATGTGATATTTCTAATAACCCGTAAATGGTACAAAGCGGTAGAACACAAAGATGATTTATCTGTATCGACCGTAGCAGTAAAATCATTGAAGATCTGTTTTATTGAATTATTCTGGAAAGAATGCATTAGTGTTTTACAAAACGAAGAGGCAAATGGTATGCTCTTCGCTTCACAGTGATTAACAGAATAATTATGGATGTAATGGTTATCACTGTTGACTGACAGTTATGGATGATACATTGCACGAGAATTGAGGGACTATCAGAGGTGTGTGGGGAAAATGGAAGCAGTTAGCAACCTGTTAATGTTTCCATGATTCTCTCATTAAGCTGCAAGCTATGACATCACTGACGCATAACCAAAGCTTTCCGACGGCAGTGCATATCAAAGAACGAAGAAATGCTGTACATGAGAAATCGCTTCTTCGCAGTAAGCCACAAACACTGAATCACTGAAGCTTGCATTTCTAATTCAGTTGGAATCTCATTTGAATCATTGATTTCTTTTATTTGGTAGATTTTGTATATCGCGCTGTTTTAATATTCAGAGGTTTCACTTGCTGGAGTGGGTGGAGACATTGATCTCATTTTATTGTTATGAGTGTATTCTGTTTTGTCATTAGTAAGTTATGTTATGAGTATCATCAGAGATCTGCATAGTGTCCCTAGCTCATCTGGTATCACGTGGCGTGATATGAGGTCATACTAAATCTGAGAGATCTCTAAATGGTACATCGGAAAAATGTCATTATTGAAACATAAAAAGTGCACTGGAACATTTCATAGAGGATTTAACTTTCACTTGTGTTCATGTCACTTTCTTCTCCTCGATTTCATTCATATCTGGTTCTCGCTTGAGTCCTTGTCCACTTTTTGCCTTTTCACGTCTCACTTATCCTTTCTTTTTCCACCCCACAAATCAATTCCTATCCTTTCATGAATCTTTTGCTTTGCGCCCTCTCAGTCTATATCTTTCTTTTCTCTTTCCCAGGACAAAGAGGTGAATCTGGAGCAGGTTCACCAGCGTTTGAGTGGGCTGATGGAGGACGATCTGGCACACAAGCAGCTACCAAGTCAGTCTCTGGAGATCTCTGCCCTGGACATGGGCAGCATGCGGCCACGGCAGGGCTCTCAGGAAGCACTGAGAGATTTTCCCCCTGGGGCCCTGTCCGTGACCTCGTTCCTCCAAGAGGGTCCTGGAGTAGGCCGCATGCCCGGACGGAGCCTCCCCCTCCCTCTCAGCAGTTCCACTCTGCCCCCCTCCATGCGTTGCAAACACCGGGCACCCAACGGAGGCCTTTTCCGTCAGAGCCCTGTAAAGACTCCAATGCCCATCTCTTACCAGGCAATGCCCAGGGGACCCATCCCAAAAGCCATTGATCCAAACCATGGGACCTCCATTTGAGCTGACCAATTGAAACGTTCTAAAGACTGCCAACCAGCCAATCACAGATTTTGGACCAGGTCTGGATGCATTTATACAACTGCATACACAGAAAGGGATATTGAGATCTTTTTATTTCAGATACAGATACAGTACAACATAAACTGTGAGTAAAGAGACACTGACTTTCCACGATTGTAAATATCTGTATATACCGAGAGACAGCAGTGAAGTCAAAGTGTATTTTGAATATTCATGATTTTTTTGAAGTTGAGTTTAAAAGAAAAGTAATTACATAAAAAAACAGACTGTTTGAATGGCTTTGTAAATTTTGTTCTAAAATAAAAATGAATATTCCTTGTGGATGTTTCCTAAGTGCCACGTTTAAAGATTGTTTTTCTTTTTAAGAATATAAGATGAGAAGAATATACAAAAAATACAGAATAACCAATTAGTGAGTTCTTTTTCTTTAAATGTGTATAAAAATAAGTTTGAAAGAAAAATTAATGGTTTAGGTTGCAGGGTTGCGGAGGCAGCACTTACATGATATTTGATCCCTGGGGACGTAGTTTTCGTAAAAGAGATACTCGTCTTTTATATCATATGAAATCTGAAAGCGAGACATTATGTACATGAACATACAGTATATGAATTCATCTAAATCTTTTCATAATGTAGTATAATCCGACTTGAATTTAGTCAACATTATCATTTTGGAGAATGCAAGAATGAGAAACAGAAAATGTCAAAATATTCCTCGGTGATAGAACTTCTAGTAGCAGCATTTTACACCGAAGACCACACTAAAGAGAAATATATAAAACACTTTTTATTCCGTTGCACAGAAATACAGTGGTATTTAACTTTATTGGTTCAAAAAAGAATTTGTCTTAGAATCTAAGTCACTTAGATTTAGCGTGTTGAGATCATCGGGGTGCTCAAATTCTGTCCAAACAAATCAAAGTAAGGAAATTTCAATCAAATAGGAACTAAAGAGTGCAATGGATTGATGCCGCATATTTCATCTTCAAAACAATATTCCATCTATCACAGATACTAATAATGATCAACAACTGACATCCCCCACGGAGGAAATCAATGGAAGCATTCATTATACAGTTTGTTTACAGATAAACTCTACATGACTATCGATTTGCAAAATCCTCTTGCTGTGCATTTTGTAAAAAGCAGAGCTTGCTTATTTTCACTAATGAACACAACCGTATACCTGTGGCTTTTAGCTCATCTGTAATTTTTTAAGCAGCAGTTTTTGGCCCTCTCCTGCGAACTTGTCAAGTTTCAAATCTGTATTCAGCTCCAAATGTTCACCCACTGTCCTCTTTTCCACTTCGCTTTGTTCCACTCCTCTCAGTATGTCACAGGACTGATGCTCGGCCTTTACACCCCATTCTCCAAAGCGTGAAGCAAAATAACAAGGTCACAGTGATGGACATAGCTGTATCTCCTCTGCTTTTGACCCTGAGGCTACACGAACAAACTGGATTTTGAGCCGGAGCCGAGCACTCGGGCCCTTTGAGTTGTTTGTTTGTTAGAAACCCAGACTGGTATTGACTTCTTCATCCTTTTGCCAGCTTGGTGTCTATAAGAAAAGATCCAGAGCACCACATATAGTGCAGGTGCCACGACTGGTTCTGCAAGGGCAAATGTCATCAAAAAAGCATTTCACAGCTCCAAAACCGCAACACACATACCAATAGGCTACTATATTAATAGCTGAAGGGGTGAAGTCAATGGTGTCATGACAGTTCCATAGTGATGAGATTGTTTGTAAGCCTTTAAAGATTTAATTATACCGAATTATTAGCCAGTGTTTTTACAGAGATATTTGTCCATGTCTGAGTGATCCTTTTCGTCTCTGCCTTTTGCTAAACTTTAAAAGGCCACACCGAAATGACTGTCAACATGCTTGAAATGCTAAATAAATCTAGCAAAAACTTAATGCGTGACATTTTTTCAGCACCAATTTGCGCAAAGGCCTTCTGAAAATATCGTATTTACATTTTATCAAAAGGTCTCGCTTGGCATGTGTAACCGTTGCTGACAACATGCTAATATGCTTAATATGCAATAACCTAACCCTCACAAAAACTTTTTGCATGTTGACTTTTTTTAATTAGGTTATTTAGCATTTGATCTGCTTTTTCTTATTTTCTTCATTATCGTTTTGCCATTCTACGTGTATTTCATTTCAATGGAAATTAATTTGCTTATTGTAGCCTACTACCAACATTTATGTTAAGGAAAATGAGCATAATATCCAATGATGATGAATTGAATGATGAATGCTTGGGATCCAGGGCTCGAATGAAAATAACAGGTAATAGGTTTATCAAAGATATAAAGACACTTAGATTAAAAAGTATTCTGCATCTGCATTAATTCTTAAATATGTTAAAAATGTTCTGTAGTTTTCTAGATTCCAAATTATAGCAGCAGAATGTGAACACAATTCAACGACCAAAAATTATAGTGATGCTTTCAAGTCTTGCTAATTTAAGGCTAACATTCATACAAATGAGTGCAGGCACGCACACACACATTCCACTGCAAGCAGAAACACAAGGACCACACTCATCAAACATTCTGTAATGATAAAGATGCAGTTCTTTAGAACAGTCAACCAAGATACTGTACAGAAGACAGAACAAAAGCTACATCAGTTAATATAATACACCTGATTTTGGTGAACTTCAGCCTTCTGTGAAACTGCAGGCTTCAGTCACGCAGGCAGCAAATCACACGGCTCCGTCCTTATCTACTGTAGCACGCAGACTAGCACCCTAACCTTGAGAAGTCATTTTGCTAGATCAATATTTGCCAGACTGAGATATTGAGAGGCAAGCTGAACAGTGCAGCTCAGAAGAGATGGAGCGAATATCAATGCCCGCAGGTGAGAGGTGGAGAAAGAAAGAAATATGGCGGATGTCAGATCACATTTTTTTAAAACTCCATCACGTTTCAAGTGGTGGGGGAAAAACCTGCAAGTGCGTGGTTTGGAAACAACAAATAGAATTTGGTAGGCATTATTTAACGCACCGGTCAGCATAAACTTGATATCACAAAAAGGAGCGTGATACATTTTTACAAACACACTGTTTGTTTCATAAATGTGTAGATCATCTGTGAACATGTCCATGTGGAATTTCGAGCAGCAGAATTTTGCTGAGAGCAGAACAGAGCTTCAGTGGCCTATTAAAATCTACACAATATTTCAATTTTTACCATATTTAATTTTATTTCACAAATTTCCTAATAAAATCATAACAGAATATTCTATTTCATTCTAGAACAGGCATTTTTACAGTAGTCTGCAACACTATTATTATTATTATTATTACTATTCTCATAGTCACTGTTTATCCAGCCACCTGCATAATGTTGCAATTTGCATAATTCTTCACAGTACATACAAAATATATATAAAAAAGAAATTTTTTCTATAGCAGCTTTTATTACAGTATACAGTACATTCACAATTTTCACAGATATTTAAAGTTTCTAAAAGTAGCAATTCCAATTCCTGGATTCCTACAATTTCTAAAAGCAACTTCTAAAAGTTGATAACCAGACAGACCAAAAATATTGATGATTTATCCTGCTCAATTAAAAATGTTGACCATTCAAATCGGACTCCTTTGAATGAGAAACTTTCTTCTCATATCACTACTTGCAACACACAAACAAACAGAAAGTCATGGTCCATGAGTATTGACTAAGAATAAAGAGAAAAAAGAAAAAACTTCAATACAATTTTTTTTAAACTGACCATAACATAATATAACATGTAAATGAGGATTTCTCAAGCATGCAACTGTTTCAGATTATTTTCTACCTGAACAAATAGAGCGTTCCCATGCACTGCCTCTCTGGACCACCCAGCACGAGTCGAATGAATGAGACATTGCCTCCCCGCTGCGCTTCACGAGCTCAGAGATTTATTGCTGCTGATGAGCGTGCAGACAGCCGTTAACCTGTACCTGTGTTGAACCGGATTAGCTCTATGATAAACAGCCGCTCCCGATTTGATAAATAATCCACGAGTCAGAGCAATAAAAGTTTTATGCTATGAAAAGTAAAACAAGAGCGCATCAGACTCCTGCAGGATATCAACTGTCCCTCTATTGTTCTCCCTTTCTGTCTTATCCCTTTACAACACACAGAAGCCCTTTAAGTAACATTTTGGATGACACTTTACAGTAATGTTACATTTTTTTACATTTATTATAATAGTTAACATAAATTAATAATCAATGTGTTTTTACTGTTCTACTAGCCAGAACAAATACAATTGTTCTTTCGTGTTATCTGATTGTGGTTTTATTTCAATTATGCATTAAAAAACTTTTGAAAATGACACAGACTAAGATTAAATGTAGAAGTATCATTATTATTGTTAATTCACTTTACAAATATTAACAAAAGGAACCTTATTGTTGTGTTTTGAAAAGAAAATCCTAATCCACACACTACTGATGGCCATTGGATGTATTGGAAAAAGATTTAAAGCCTACCAATATGGCAACCACAGCAACAGCACTTATTGATGTGGTTGCCATATTGGTAGGCTTTTTTATTTTTTATTGTCAGTAATTTATTCCAGACAGAGCTCTGAGAGTCACCTGGCACCTTTACTTGCCATGCAAAATCTAAATTCTTCACAGAACACCTTGTAAAAGCACCACAACATTTAATATTTGTCCCCAGAAGCAGTTCCGACCAACAGTAAGTATTAATCTTCAGAGCTCCTTGTTACTTTTGAAGCTTTGTGTAGTCAAACATAAAAGCCAGACCTAACTAAGCTTTACCTTCTGTGACCCTTTGATACTGAATTCTAACTCATTAGCTTTTAAGCATGATTCTCTGTGTCTGTCTGTGTGATGACAGGCAGCTGGGAAATGCTCTTCAGTCTCTCAACTCGAGCTTCTGATTTCCCTATCATCAGCTACACTAAGCTGTCAGATCACTTTCTCTAATGAATCGGTTAAATCTTTTGTTCCAATGTAAATGCCAAAATGCTCATTATTGTGCATATTGCTTTGGTCTTATCCTCGACCAAGAGTGTTTTTTGAGAATTATGTAATCTGTGTTCTATTACACCATAGTCCACCAAAGCCTATCTCTCTCTCTCTCTCTCTCTCTCTCTCTCTCTTTATTTAAACAAATAGATGTCTTTCGATCTGACATATATCCAGGGGGTCATTCAAAACACAGAACGCTGCCAGAGTCACACACACACGCTGTCACACTCCCCTAAAAGTTGCATCAGCACCTCGTTGGCACGCAACAGTCGGCAACAAAGCAGAAGTAAGACATTGTGATGTAGAATAGACCCCTGCTGTCCCCTAAAATTCCAAACTGTGATCCTGATTCTTTTTAAATGCCCTATACACTATCTTACAAAGCGCTCCAAAAATGCTGTTTTTATCTCTGATCTAATATAAAAATAGCATATAATTTACAGCAAAATACAACCATTGATGAATGAAAATCCGTTTTTGTTTTTAAATGCTGTTTGCTTTATTAATTCGCCAAATGCCATCTGTTGTTTGATACAATGACTTTGATTAATGTGTGTCTGGGAAGAATGTCTGGGAAATGTTTATTTTTTGTGATTGAATGGAAGGCTTGTGGAACAAATGTAATGGGGGTGTATCGGTGTGAATTTGGCATAGAGTTTTAAAGTGGAGTCCCAGGGAAATCTGGCATTTTCAATTTAAAAATGCACAATCACGGATGTCCACAGTTGGATGTTTACATGTTGGAACGTGAACTAGTCACTGCATTTGCCAGCTTAGTGATGAATCTTGAAAAGAAAAAATGCCTGAAGCAAGTTAACTAGATCTGGAATGTGGACCATATCGTTTCGGCTCTGCGAGACTATCAACATAAACATCTCACTGTTTTCTTTTAAAACTGCAGTAGTATAAATATATAGTGACTAACAAGCATCTAATGTAATCTGCATATTGAATTACAAACAATTTGATGTAATTAAGGTACTAAAGAGAATGGACAAGAAGTACGATGCATTTCCTAATAACGTGAGAAATCAGTGATGTCATCTTCATAAACTTTTACAGGTTTTAATCTGTGCAGTTATAGATCTCTTAAGACTGAGAATGTCAGTTCATTTGGGAATGGGGTCGAGTGAGGAGCACTCTCGGGCCCTCATCTTTAGCTGTCTGGCGTGTCTTTCAGTGTTGTGACAGTTCCTTTAGTCTCACAAAGCTTTTGCAGCTGTGGCCGCCTGTCAGGACAAAGTCGTCGTATGGCTTTAGTCGTATAGACACGTACAACTCTCCTAACAAGCTTCTCGGGTCAAGCTTTATCTCATTCTAATGTCCATTTCCCCCCTAATTAAATGTGTTTTGTGATGAGGTCTGCTGAACTAAAAGTTCAGATTCAGATTTAAACCCTGTTTAAAATCCTCCCTCTCGTTTTCTTTGGGGTTGTACTGGTGCTTAGTTCCAGTTGATAGAAACCTCCTTTTCAGATGGTGTTCAGTGATACTCAAAATCACCTCTAAGTTGGGCACCCAATAAAACTGCAGGTACGGTTGTGTGTTCTGTAGACCATGTCAGAGTAATTGGTTTCTTTGTGTAAGGTTGAATGTTCCGTAAATGTGGTTCAACATTAAGAAGTCTCAGTTTTGTTGTAGGAAGCAAACAAAATGTAAGTTCTTTAAAAAGACTTTAGGAGATAGAAAAATCCAATCTGTTTTACAGGATACTTTCACACCGTGTTTGGTCCCCATACACTTATATTTATTTAACATATTACAAAACTATTTAATTAAATTAAACATTTATTACATTTACTTTTTAAGATTTATGTTTTCAAATATAAAAATTAGAAATCAATTCAAAAAAGTATTTTAAAGGCAAGAAAGATGATGACAGTTTTTTAGGTAAGCTCTTTCTTTTTCCCCATTTTTTATATTTACGTAAAATTAATCTCTCGTGGCCAAAAATGGCTGGCGCTGGCAGAAAACGCCGGTTGCGGGCGATTGAACTGCGTTCAATGCGGGCGCATTGGTTACTATGATATGCTGAGCATGAAAAAAAAACTGCCACTAAGCGGAAAAGAACGCCTGCTCCTAGTGTTTTAAAAAATGTGACGTTTTCGCTGGAAACAATTGAAAAAACATGCTGTCCGCCAGCAGAAACGCCTTTTTGGTTACAGCCCTTTAGGCAGGTTAGTCTAGTCCACCATCAATGTTCTTGGGCTTTTGACATTCATTTTTTTCTGGTGATTCTAAATAAAGAAGCTGTGTGACAGGCTAATGTATCTTTAAAAAACACGCTTCACGTTAGAGAAAGGAACTGCCAAAGAAAATGGAGACAAATTACAAGTTTCAGATAGATAAGAATTCAGTTTGTCATAATAACAGGGCTCACCTCCGAGCCCTCCCCTTCTTAAGATGATTTCCATGGTAATCAATTGCACAAACAGTGATTGGCTGCCAGATGGTGACAGCTGAGCATGTCCTTGGGGACTGATTTGCATAGAGGGACCGGGCCTGAGGTAATTGATAGAAATGATGCCCCAATAAGCAGTTAATGGTGTGACTCTGGTGTGTTTACCCCCCCAGAGAGAAGGAGGGCGATGGAGAGCGCACCTGCTAATCTACTGGCAGATAGTTAGCTCGTCTCCATGGAGCCACAGAAACAGACATGACAGGAATATTGAAGGTAATTTTCCAGTTTACACAAGAAGTGAGACATTTATTGAGCTCATGCAAATGGCTGACTACTTAGACACAGTCCAAGGCATCAGATTTGGAATAAGACACTGCTGGTACATGTTGTAAGTTTATACAGTATATATTTATTAGTGCATTTTGAAAAAATCTGAAATATACATTTGCACAGACTGTATCTCATTTTAGGTTTGCCGGTTTCTGTCAAGCAAGAGGTTTGCACAATATTTTTCAAAGCCCACGTAAATTTCTAAGGAAAGGCCCAGGACTGTCTCTGCATCCCAATTGGCATACTGTCCATCTCAAATGGTTATCAAATCTGTAAATAATCTATAATACACTTAATATTTCCCAAATGATTGTATTTTGAAACTAGTAGCCTATTCTCAAAGCACCAGATGTTCTTCTGTTTCCGGCAAATGTGCAGATGTGTAGTATATACTTAGTATAAGCGAATTGTGAGGCATGAGGTGCATTCGAAGTGCGCAGCCTTTACATTTGGACGCACCGAGCATGTTCTACCAGTGCTATAGCCAATCAGCAGTGTCATGATGTAAATTTCCTGATTAGTCACGTGTCAGCTGATTGTCTTAAAATGTGCCCATGAGCAAATATGGCGTGCTTCAGGGGGTCACATGCCAGCCGAGCAACTGTCATTGAGACAGATGAGAATGCTTACAGACGTATGGATTATAGATGATGTGCCCATATCTTCAAGCAAATCTTCATGAACAAATTCTGCCATGTACACTTTCTGTGACTTTAAATAACTTTGTTTCAAGGCCACCCTTGAGCTGGCCCTTTCGCTTGACCTTCTCGCTCCTTTACCTGAAATTGTCCATACAGTGTCCTTTTTTATACCTTGCTCTTGGTGATACAGTCCACCGATGTAAAGCCTGGACATGTAAAAGCATTTGCAGCACAGAGACCGCTTTCATTGATTTAATAGGCAGGTAAAACAAGCGGGGAGAGATTGTGTAGTTCGACCTCTTATGTCTTTTACAGGAATGAATAGAAATATAAAATGATTAATAAAGTAGACTTGGAAAAGTATTTAAGAAGAAGCATTTAAAAGTAAAGTTGTTGTATGACTGAGCATGTGCTTTATATTAGCAACACATTTCACATAAATGTGTAACGGCATGTGTAGTGAGGTAGGTGGGACGAGAGCCGGGAGTCGAGGCCTCATATCACGGAGGAGATCGGGAGCATAAGAGGATGAGCGACCAGTCCGGTGAGAAAGGAACAGGCCTGGCTTTTAGTTATGGTTTGTGTGTGTCGCCCGTGAGGGGGCTGCCGGCTGTCTATTTACATTTATTGATTAAAAGTTGTTTTATGTTTGCCGATTCCTGTCTCCTTCCTTCCTTTTATGGAACTTTGTTACAGCATGATTACCACAAAAGTTTCATACATTTACCAAAATTACCAGAGCAACGTTTTAGCACAGTAGAGGGAAGCAATTACAGACATAAAAATTATTTGCCACAATGTAAGGTACCAAAATTCATCTTGTTCAGACTGCAAATTTGCTCAGCAGGCAACAAATGCAAATGCAATGCAACGTGTAAACATTATAATCTACACAGTACAACATAATATGGGCATTGACGCATTTATTGTACTATATATAGTGGACAAACATAACCTGCCCTGTCAATTTAGGTCATTTGCCCGAGAAAGATTTTGTTTTCATGCTGGGAAATAAAAAGGAACATTTTGTCAAATTTTTTATGATTAAATCAATGCAACGGTTCAGAGACAATAATAAGGAAGCATTTATTAGAATAGCCCTTTTCCTTTTTACATTAGTACATAAATCTTAACCTTAATACATAAATGTAATTATTTTGCATCTTTTTCTTTGTGTTTGACATAACACAACGTCTTCGTTAACACAAGTTGAGGCATTAGCTGGCGTGAATAATTATTTTGACAAACTAACATACAAAGATGAATAAATGAACGTTAAACTATATTGGTCATTCTTAGTTCATGTTAGCTAATGCATTTACTGCAAACAAATAGCACCTTATTGTAAAGTGTTTCTCTTTTATTATAAAAAACATTATACAAACCCCCATGAAACCACACACAGATACAATATTTCAGTGACAGCGAGAAATGTTTTCAGGGGATACATATCCCATCACTGTGATACTATTATCAACCTTCAATGTCCAAACAGCTGACAGTGTCAGTATGAATGTGTTTCCTTCTGTCTGGACATGTCATATTAGATTACTCTTTTTTCTCAGCACCATAGAAGAGATTTTCTAAAACTAGGAAAGGGCAAGAAACCCATGAAATTGATCTATTGTTTTTCATATGTTGTGTTCCAAAACATTGAACTCTCTATGGAAGCTGAATTTTTAGGCATCGTATGTCCCAACATAAGGCTGTACAAAAAAGAATCATCTTAATAATTTATCCTCCATGATATCTAATTCTGACCTCATTATAAGGTGGCATCATACTGTGTATTCTATAGTCTCAAAGAGCAAAGAAAGCAATCCCATAACGTATTTCCTTTGAGCTTAGTGATTAAAATAAACACAGTATGGAGAGAAAAAAGCAAGAGGAACTAACATTTGCTAGTTGTTTTGATGCTTGCACCATTAGCTTAGAAACATAGCAACGTCTAATTCTTGCATGTCAAGTAATAAGGTTTTTGTATAAGTTCCAGACTGCCTCAAGCATTGGGAAGCAATGTTTTGGGACCAGCTACGGCACTGTTTAGGGATAACTGCATCTGTTTTCCCAAAGCTTCTCTGAAAAAGACCATTATAAAATCGCCCGCTGCATTTTACAACATATTAGACAGTATTGTTTGCATAAGGGGCCTCCAACTTTAATATTTGCCTTGTATATGGGTGTTGGCAGAAGATACAGATTTGAAAGAAAATAACATAACAGACAGAAAATTATTTCAAAGAGTGTGGCTTACATCAAAAAAATTATGTGTTTTACATTCCTACATAAAGTTACAGATATTTCGAATGCATCAGCGCTCCCTGTTTTCCACAGATTACAGGTTAAAGTCCGAACCATAATTACAGAAACAATATCACCGGACAGGCAGGCAAACAGTGTGTTTGAACAGGTATGGGAAAAATCACCAAAGCAAGGAATGACAATGGTGTCTTTTTATTTGAATAGGGATGTTTGCAGTACATCTTTGTAAACAGCCTGTCACACTCAGTATTTCAATTTCAATTGAAAAGGTTAGAATTTGTGATAAATCCGAAAGGCATGAGATTATAAGTGCATTTGAAAGCATCAGTCTCTCCAATTAAGTGAACAGACAGACATAATACACTGTAATCTTATCACATAGTAAAGGGAACGCACATACAACTCATTTTTGTCTATTCTCCAGTCAATTTAAAAAATGTACTGCCTGTATACAACAGTCTTAAAGAACATGTCTGTGTCTAAATCTTTCTAAAGATCATTACACAGTAACAATCCTGTTTTATTCAGTTTTTTTATCTTGATCATTTTCAACAGCTCATTTCTACAGCGGTGACCCTTGCATGGCTCCATACATCTTTAGATTGTGTGGCATGGGGTCACAGAATTCATAAATGTGCAGATATTCACTTTCCGCATGTCTGTCGAAATGTCTCATCAACTTAGCTAATAGCTGTGTTTGCTGGTCTGTATAATAACTGTGAAAGTTTAAAATCAAGCAACGTTACTCCTCTGATCAACCTTATTAGGTCTGTTACACTAAAGGTGCTTAAAAGGTTCTTCACAGCGATGCCATAAAGGACCACAACAAACCAAACCATTCAGTCAAAGGTTCTTTAAAGAAACATTTCTATCTTGACTTTTTATTATCGCAATAACTTTTTTCGCCTCAAAGAACCTTTTGTTCTTTATGGAACCATTTGGACAAAAAAGGTTATTTTATGGCATTGTGAAGCACTTTTATTTTAAGAGTGTAATTTTGCATGCATTTCATCTGAAGATTATTTAATTTATAAAAAAAATAGCTTGGTTTGCGTTTTCTTTTGTTCTGTGCGTTATGTTTGCATGACACACTGAACTCTTTAATGTTGAAGTTGTGTTTACATTGTCTACGTTATATGCGTCCTGTCACAGTTTCTCGGTGAGCTCTTTGAAATTCTGAGAGCTCTGAATGCTTAATAGACATTATCATTTTGACTGGATAATTATTAAAGATCACTACTAAGAACACAGAGTAAATCTTTCAACATCATAACAAAGAATAAATATCAATCAAATTCAAAGCAAAATGTACTCTCTCTGTACCCACTACAGTAGAAACCACTGCATTGATCCAAACAGTGTAAAATCTAAAGCATTTAACTTTTACCGTTTTAACTAGTGCTTTTAAACTAAGCTAGATCATGAACTAAAATGATTACCTTTATAAGAAAATATTTCTGAAATCAAGATTATTGGTATCAAGCATGTCTTATTTAGAAAGTTCACAGTGTAACTTAAGCCACTTGCCAGTGTTTTCTTCTTACCAGCCATTTGAACCTGTTAAAAGAATCCTTGGGTATAGAGCGGTGTATGGCTTAATATGAGCACTGGCATTGACTTTATAATTGTGAAATAAAAAACTGTGTAACTGTCAACTTATTCATAAACTTTGAAAAAATATATTTACTTGGAACCAAATCCTGTTCTCTATCACAACAGTGAAGCACACACGTTTTCCATATCTAACAGTAAAATATGACGCGTAAAACATAAAATCAGATATATAAACACACATGGTCAGTAGCTGGCGGTATGTCCTCTTGACACAAGCCAGCCTGCCTGCCATAAAAGAAGAATGCGTTCAGTATTAGTAAGGGTCTTGTTAAGGTAAGCGTGCATTAAATCATAGCTTTAAACAACCGCCTTTAAGACATTTAAGACTATTTAAGACATAAGCATCTACCATAATCGTATACTTTATACATAATGATAATATACTGATAAACACAATAATAAGATGCTTGCGGTTTGGTTATTTATTCTGTATATATATATTATCCTACGGTACCTTATATTTACTGAAGAACTGATTAGTGTGTCTGTGTTTAGTTTGGCTGCCTAGCTGTGCGTGCAACCATTTTACTTCATCGAAAAAGAACATGGCGGCCTCCTGAGGTTAAAAAATTTTTACATTTTAAAGAATTGAAAATATTTGATGTGTTTCTAACAACAAATGCTAGTAGTGTAAGGCTATTACAATGCATTAAGCCATACATCTCTCTATACACCGGGTTCCCTTTGACCAATGGCGTGAAATTTGTATATTACAAAATAAATGGGCTATGGTGAATATTACTATTTGAAGCCAGATGTGACCTTTTATAATTAAACTTTAAATAAGAGCAATATTCACATTAAATAAAGCTTTGACTGCTTCTGTTGTTGTTCTTTTGCAGTTTTTTCTTTAGAGCCTAGATGAAGAATTATCTACATGACTCATGCAGTATGATTATTAAAAGCCACTGAAATAATTTATGCCTTGACATTGAAGCAAAATTATAATATCAGATTTGAACGACATATACACAAACAGGAACTGTATGTCTGCACTGTGTATGAAACAAACTAATGGTTACAGCATGGCTTATTGCCATTCTACATATGCTAATCATATATCATTTTTCAGCATGACATGATGCTTATGCATGTCTTTCAGGGCATTTTGTGGGATCTGTGTTTAAGCAGGTCTTCTTGAAAGGCTTTAAAGAAAAATTGCATTTTCATTACTAACTTAAACTACATTTGATTTGTTAAGAATTAATAGTGAGTTTCGTACATTGGAAGCACAGCCCACCAGACATTGTGCATGTATATATGGAATTATGAAGTGAACAGGGTGGGACAAAAACAGAAATAAACAGTTGAATAGACAAATGTAATGCTTTCTCCATCCATCCGAGTTTTGGGAAAGGAAATGCACAGATGTCCTTGATTATTCTAGTTGCTATGGAAACCGAAACATCAGCAGCTATTTTCCCCATTTATTCCTTTATTTCTGCAGATTTATCAATTTTTTAAACAAAACGCCAAGACAGAAACCTAACAAAATGAGTAACTTTTAGAAAATTAAGAAATAAACTCCAACTGTAATCTCTGCTATAGGTGTTTGATTGTGGTGTGAACTGAAAGTAATTGAATAGTCCCTTAGGTTTGTTGTTAAATGATTTTGAAGGAAGTGCCCCTTTACCGAACATGCAATGATTTGCAATGATACAAACTCTACTTAATGGACTACTACCCAACAGTCTTTGGGTCTTCTGTTTTGAAAAAAAACATTGAAATATGATTACTTTGATGATCTGCAATGATCTTTTGTGCTAATCTGTTACTTATTCTTTCCAAATACTCTCACCACTGTTCACCATTTAAAATGTGAAGATAAAACTTTTTCATTTGCCTGAGTTTGAATTTGCTCTCCAACGGCAGCATTTCCACGAGGGTGAAGTGAATCTAGCAGGTCATGTTTGGGTAAAAAACAATAAATATAATCAGTTTCAAGAACAGATTTTAGATATACTCGCATTTGGGCTGATCAACTTCCCATTTATGTAGAACACTTTAATGACCGATACTGTACGATTGTATAGAGATCACTCTATAAATAATATAAAACCAGTTTAGTGACAGTATTGGTTCACAGAGCAGCTGATCCTGCACACAGCAATCTGGTGAAAGGTATGAAACTATCTGCTCTTATCAAATCTATCTTTATACAAGCATTCTATAAAATGTGTCTGTGATTTAATTATGAAATTTCTTGGTTTTAAAACTATTAATAGATATTTTATTCTGTGGTCCAGCCCACATTTGCTTTGGCAAATTGCAAACCTTTGGAAAGACTGGTAAAGCATTTCTTTGAAGAGCACACTTGTGTCATTTTGTCTTAAACGTTGCTTTCAAAAAGGGGCCTTTCAAGAAATTGATTTTGAGTCTGTTTTAAAAATGAAATGGTTTAGTAATTTAAAAGCTTACATTACACACAGGCTCTATAGAATTCAGGTTCTCTGAACGCAACACCATAAACTGAAGGTCTGTGGTTGTTACTTTCAAAATACATGAAGCATTTGGAGAGAAATTAATGTTTTACCTTACGATATGCAATTCATAAGACAAAATGTTCACATTGAGAGTTTAAGATCTTTTCCTTTTTTGAGGACACTAATTTACTTCAAATTTCTTTATTAAATTTGTAAAATCGACGTTTGTTCTCTTAGTGTTTATCGCAAGCATGGAGCATCGACATGCATGATGAAAACATTTTTGTTATTTTATTTCAATCTCTGTAGAATTTAAAATTGACGGTGACAGGCGATTCAGTGATTCGCTCTTTTCCTCCGTTAGTCTCTTCAATTGCTTTAACTGATGTGAAACTGTCAATCCCTTAACACGTTTACCAGTTAGGCTATCTAATCTGATCTAATCTTCACCAAGACTTAAAAACAATGCATTTGTGCACCAAAACATGAGGCCCTTTTCTTAAAACTAGATTTTTTTCACAAACAACACAAGTTTCCGGATCATTCTTGACGTGAAAAAAGTCCCTCGGGACTTTGAAACAAAACAAAAAAATCTGCATGTTATCAAAGCATTCAATTGCTGATAGAAAATACTGAGTCTTTGAGGACAATGTGTGAGGGGAAAACGAAAGCTATGAAGCCATCTATCTTTTCAAATGTCATGATTCTGCCTGCTCTTGTCTTGATTTTCTGGTCTAGGGGTAGAATCATGACAGACCCACGTGTTTTATGTGGAGAGGAACATATTATGGTCAATCAGGACATAATATGCGTTCTCTCCTGTCTCGTCATTTGGCCCCGCCCCTCTCGTTTCTAGTATAGCTTTCCTTCTGTGTCGCATTACCCACACCTGCCCATCGTTATCTCCTTTGTTAGTCTCCCTATATAATACCCTCTTGTCTATTGTCTTGTGCTCGTTGGTTGTACATGTTTCCTGCCGTGTATGTAGAGTTCCTTGTATGTATTCCTGTGTCCTGCCCTGTTGGAGTGTTAATGTTTCCTGATAATTCTATTGAGTGTTTGCTAGTCTTGTTTAGTTTTCAGTTGGTATCTTGTTTAATAATGTTTTCCCCATTGAGGTTGTTTATGTTTTGTTCCTGTTTTATTATTAATGTCTATTCGTTAACCCCTTCATCTCCGCTGCCTTGCAATTGGGTTCTTCCACCACCACGATCGTGACATCAAATCTAACCCTATTTCTATGTAATGTTGTTGCTGAAACTAAATTTAAAGTTTTATAAACACTAGCTTCCAAGAGCTAAAGAGAGCATCACTCCAAATGCACAGCTCCAGGGGTGAAGCTGTAGTTAGGCCATATGAAGATGGAGTGTCATATCTTCACACCGTCCCCTGATACACCTCCAGCCTATTGGACAGTTAGCAGACCCTGAAGCCAGAAGAGAATCTTTCATCATCGCTCTCCGCTTCCATAAACAGAAGCTGATGAAGAGAGCAGTAGGGGGTTTGACTAAGTGCCATCTCACACCAGGTCTAATCTCCTTATAATGAAGACTAAACTTGCTCTCAGCATCAGCTTGATTGAGGCGACATGCTATAGTATAGAGAAATAGAGAGAAACAGGAGGAATTTAATCAATCAAGAAGTTTTTTTAAACACTGGACTGAATTTTTGATGAGGTGGATGATGAAACTGTTCTGATTAATGGCACAAAATCTTACAAAATAATAGCACAGCCTTTTGCATTTGACCGAATCTCACTGGAGAATCTATGATGACATTGTAACCATTCTGGCCATTAAAGGGATAGTTCACTGAAAAATGAAAATTCTGTCATCAATTATTCACCCTCTTGTCATTTCAAACCTGTATGACTTTGTTTCTTCTGCAGAGCACAAAAGAGGATATTTTGAAGAATGTTAGTAACCATTGACTTGCATTGGTCCATATACAATCGCGGCGAATGGTGCCACCACTGTTCTGTTCTGTAATAAACAAGCAGCCCAGTATTTCTTCAAAAACTCCAAGCATATGCACAATTATTCTGTGAAATCCAGTTTATTTCAAAATCACACACATCTGCAGCAGATCTGACCTCTGTTGAAACAGAAGACCATAATGGATGACCTGAATACTGAAAACAGAAGATTACATGCATCAAAGTTTCACATGACCTCCTGGCTCAGACACGCAGAAAATTGTCGCAAAAATAAGCATTGGAAGGCTGTGTGAAGCCTCTAAAAGCAGCATGTAATGTCAAAGCCTCTTATTCAATCTAGCTCTAACCAAATGTGTCAATTTAGACTACAGGTTTGTTGTTGCCCTGCACATACAGGTGGCGGATGGGCGTCCATCTGGATCTTGTCGGGGAAAAAACAGACACTGTGTGAATGTGTTAGTTTGACCTACATAATGAGGAGAAAAATGGCATCACAATTTAAGTGCTGCAGTGGGTCTCCTTCTGTTCTTCTGACAGAACATATACGTAAAGAAGCTTCATTCATTTTTCATCTATATTATTATTAAATACAGTATATGACAACATGTGAAAAACATGTAATTTATCGTGCTTTTTTTGCAAGGGCAGAAATCCGCATCGAGTATAAGATGCACATTTTTCTTAGAAATAACTAGACGGGAAGCCAAATGAAACGGCTCACATCAGTCTGGAGTCTGGATTGCAAAGCTGCCACAAAGTTGCATCTTAAAAGTGCAGCCCTCGGGTTCTAAACGCTGGAGAACAATGAGATGTGACACAATGACCAAATACGTCCGTTCTGACGTGTGTATACATATGGGCTTCCAGCTGTTTTAAAAAATCACAGACGGATTACAACAACGTGCCATGTGAATGTTACAGATAGAGGCGGTAGATAGACACACTCGTGACAGATAGACAATGACAACTAAATTGTCATGGACTGAACTCCAGTGAGAGAAAAAAAACTAATTATGAATGTATTGCTAAACACGCTTTTTGTAATGTCTATTCTCATTTATCACAAAATGCTTTTTCTGTAATATGTGATTATTTGACATAACTGTAAATAAATAATCAGCACAAAAAATGTGATGAAAATTTTAGTCGATTCGATTGACAGGCCTAGTTATTACTTTGTGCTTATAATGGCATGTGAACTAATGATCTCTGCATATGCGCTCCATTAAGGCTTATAAAATAAATTCATTAGATTTCACATATCTACCTTTTCAATTCCTTTCAGTCATGTGGTCAGACTAAAGCTGTGACCCTCTTGATGAGCTTTGGTGGGATCGTGTGCAGCAGAACATAGACCATGACCTCTGACCTCATAACTCTTAATAATCATACTTTCAATGAGCAGATAGGCCAGCCATCTGTCATTCTTAAAGACTATGACCTCTGCGTGCACTTTTCACACACTCTGAAGTGCGTGGTGAAGTTTGCAGATTTTTATCACATGCTGTTACCTCATTAATGCGTTGACCTCTTCATATCTGTAGATAACAAAATGTGATGATTAACGAAGTTGCCATGACAACAACGAAGTCACAGTGAGGAGGCAGATGGCAGTTAAATTACCCAAACTCGCATAAATACTTCAAATAAAGAAATAAATCAGTCTTTACCTGTGTCTATAAACTGTCCATGTGTAAATAACAGTCTCAATAATGAGGGTTAATAATCATATTCTGCTCTTTAGAGGAGAACTTTCCCTTCCGTGTTTTGTCAAGCTGCAATAAGAAGTGTATTTACATTTAGTAAAATCCAAAAAGCGACTTACAAATGAGGTAAGCGATAGAGGGTATGCATTGATGTCACTTTCCCACGTAAACATGTCGGGACACGCCCTGGGACACACTCCCTTGGGTGGCAAAACTCGAGAATAGGCGAAACAAAGAAACTAGGACTAAAACGTGCAATTGTTTGCTAACATTACAAACAGCTGGACTCGACAGTGATCCTAACAACAGTAGGTTTTTTTTAGGATAGTAAGAGTAGATCAGAAATACAAGTCAGTACTCATCGGTCAGGTGCTGACGGCGATTCTTAAAGATGGCTACAAAAAGCTGGCAGACCATTCCGCAAATGTGGAACAGATCCAGTGAAGGTACGCAAGAGTGATATTTTTCATTTTTTGGGAGGTCACCACCAGACGTTGTTAGAGCGCATGGATCTGGCGGGTACATAAGTCTGTATTAGCGAGTAAAGATATGGGGGTACCGATCCAGTGGTGGTCTTGTAGGCCAAGAGCAAAGCTTTTCCAACGTAACCCAATGAAGAGAGGAGTGATGTGTGCTCTCTTCGGTTCATTGAAGACCACTCGTGCCGCTGCATTCTGAAATATCTGTAGAGGTTTGGTTGTGCAAGCGGGAGTACAGCCATTAGCGCATCGCAATAGTCCAGTCTGGACAGAACAAGAGTTCGGACGAAGGACTTGCGGTAACATGCTAGGACAGGTAAGGTCTAATTTTCCTAATGTTGCAGAAGATGAATCTACAGGACCGGGTGGTGCTGGCAACATGATCCGTGAAGTTAAGCTGATCAAGTTTAGCTGTTTGAGAGCACTTCACAGCCAATGATCAATTATATACACACACATCTTTGTGAATACATATTACAGCACAGAAGGTTGTTTATCGATCGTGGCCTGCAGGAATACACATTTTAATGAAGACCATCCCTCTGACGAAGCCCAGAATGATGATGTCTAATATTGCTTTTGATTATTTCTGATTCAATAAGTTTTGCTGCAGTACCTGAAGTGTTCTTCTGAGTGTCTTTACAAGACAACAATAAAGTTTAATGAATGCATTGCTTGCCAGAAAGTTTGAATGAGTTTTTTAACTTCCGACTGCTTAAATGTTTCTGTAAGCAATTTTGGGATGGAAAAACATGTTACGAGATACGAGTGAACTACAGGTGTCCTGATAAATCACACTTGTCATTGTGGCAGTTCTAGAGTCTGTAAACATCAAACAAAAATGTGGATGCTTTGATAAGCGCATAAGAATGTGGATCATGAAGATATTTCTGCTCGCCGGATATATTGCGGGTGAACAACTGTCCATACATGGAAAGGGAAAGCTCCTGCATGCCATTTTGTTTTTGAAAGCTGATGTCATATTAGGCCTACATATAACTTTACAAGTCTTTACAAGGTTAGTGTAGTTTTATGTTTGGCACCACAAATGACATCATGCTTTTTTGTTCGGTCTCTGCTTGCATACATTAGTTATTGAGGGCAGGCTTTTTAAAATGGGAAATGTGTAATTCAGCAGCCGGCATTTCTGCAACCTTGCTTTCAGCACTTTTAAATTCCATCAAGCACAGTGAGAATTCTCTGCTGCCCATTTCCTAATGAGGAAATATTAAAATTTCCAGGACAAAAGTTTTGTCAACCCAAAGAAAGATCATTAGAACTTCATTATACAATCACAGCGGGTGCAGTTCATCGTGTACAAAAGAAAATGTTCTCTATTGTCTCACAGAGGATACTTCTTTTACTTTATTATTTAAACAAGGGGCCGAGCCTAAATTTATTATGAATATTAGAATTAATATTTATATAAGACTGTTAAGAAACGATAAATGAACTATATTTAAGGTACAATTACTTTAATTCAGTTATAATATAAGTTTATATAAATTGCTTTAATAGAAATTCTTTATTTCTCCTACATTACTAAAAACAACTGTGAATAAGAATGTTAATGTGCACGGCTCCCATTGTTAAACCAATTAACTTCACTGCTAATATTGACAGTCAGTTTTAACAAGAGTCTGAGATCAAATCTAAATCTGTAAGATTTGCTATTGGCAGATTGACAACAGTACAGAAATCGTCCATGAGAATTCTATCATATGGTTTTGGAAGAAGAACACTTGGTAAGTTGAGAAATGTATGTTTGCTTTTTTGTGTGAGTTTTAAATTGGCAAAGCTTAAAATGTGTCCCTAAGGTAAACTAAAGAAACAGTTAAATGAGTCAATATGTGGTAGTGTAAAAGCAAGTAGGTGTACAGTAGCTTCCCAATTCATCTGAAATACAACTTTCTGTGTGCTTATTTCATTTAACAGTCAAACTCTTAAACTCCTGCAAACTCAAGGACACTGTAGATGGTTTACGCGCACCTGTCAAACACTACCTTAAATCTCGAGAGAAACTGACTTTGGGTAAGGGAGGATTGCCTAAAATACATAATTCCCTGTGGATTTCTGGTAGAGCTTGTTTATATTGAAATGTCACTAGCAGTTAAATTCCTTCTACTTCAGAAGTTTGGTCTGTCAGCATCTGCCAGAAAGGAAAGAACACACCATAAAATCCCTTTTCTCTTGTCTTACCATATTTCCCATTCAGTCCCAGCCCTTCAATATCTCAAAGCCCATACAAAATCTTCAGCTACAATAAATTGTGTAGCTACTTTCAGAATGAGAACCTGGTATTAGCCTTTAGTTTGTACCATTATTCAAAGCTTTAAAATGGATTTAACTCGATCGTCACTGTAATTGTCAGACTTCTTTATATCACATGGAGTCACTGTAATATCACTGAGGGTAAAATAACATTAATCCTATATTTAAGATCTACTGTAGGTACTTCTTCTGTACATTCCCTTCCCTTAATTATCTAATCATTCTCCAAACCTTTGTATGTTTTCTGAATGGTCTTGCTCTTCTCGTTTACATTCTGTGCAAAAGTACATATTGGGTGCAGATGGAGATAAGATAGAATTTAAGTTGAACTCATTCACATCAATAATAGAGCCAGCATTTCACAAGTGTGGCAGATGTACTTTTCACTGCTGCTCCTTCCAGAATTTCACTAAAATACAACTACCACATGTAACTGTTTAGCATACTCGCCGCAGCTTTTAAAACAGTGTCTGATGAATGCATTTTCCATTATTACATTAAACATCTGCAACAATGAAAGGTTGATTAGTGTTATATTTTCTTCTTGATAACTCAAAAAATCTTATTCTGGTGTTACCATGAAACCGTAAGGTTTTTCTTTAAATCTACACAATGTTTGTCTGCCGTTCAGTCCACTTTTCAGACGGAAATATATTCCAGGAAGCACTGAATAAGTGTATGAATACATTTTTTTTTAAAGTAGGGAACAATCTAACAGTGGAACAAAATACGCTTCTCTTTGAAACCTGTCATCCACTCTCAAACACAATGGCATTGACCATTCCCCCCCTCACATTCTCAGAAACCAATAATACAAGGCCAATAATCCTATGGAGGTAATTATGTAGCATAATGTGAAATGCTCCAGCTTTCACGAAAATCCACTCAGAGACTGAGAACAAATCTCCTGTGGTGAACACTGCTGAGAATAGAAATCCTCTATTGCAAGTCAGTGACAGATAAAGAATAATCTATATATGTGTATATGTGTGTGTTTTAAGATTTTTCTTTCTTTTGACAAGATGCCTGGAACAACCTAGCAGCAAAGCTACCTTAAAAGGGAAGTGCAAGTATACCAAGGACAATAAATATATTATATATAGATAAACACTTATTTAAAGCTTTACTGCATTAGGTGATAAAAGAAAACAATCCCTTTCAGATGTTTGTAATTTCTGCAGTGTTGGTGCTGTTGTATCTGCTTGTTAAGTCTGACATCACGAACTGCTTTCGGGTCCAAATGCTCTATAACACCCTGTCTACACTGGACGCAGTGTGACACGACACGACAAAACCATTAAGAACAAGGCATTTGTCGCATCCCCCCGCTGGCGTCTGGTGTAGACAGGCTGTAAGAGGCAAAAGGCAAACAACTGTAAGTTACACTCATGGCATGCTGTACAACTCTCAAAAAACCCAGATCCTGGCCTTTTTCTTCAAAACTAAATCCCAGATGGCCAGAAACCTTTTTAAAAGAGTTTAAAAAAGGTTTAGCATGTGACATGAATAAACAGTGCATAGCCTCACTTTAAAAGAGTGGAGGCTTGGACCCAGAAACGATATTGCTTCCATCATGTCTTAATATTGTATCATATACTAATATATGGGATGGGAGAACTGATAGCCGGTTTCTCAAAGGGGTCATTCGACACGGTTAAGACTAATTTATTGTTTGCTTTAGATGTAATACAACATACACGATTTAAGGTTTAAAAACGCTGTATTTTCCACATACCGAGCATGTTTGTATGTCCTCTTTGCTCCGCCTGGTCGAATACGGCACGGAAATGTAACGCCTCTTAACAAACAACCATATACATCATACAGAGTTTGTGTGAGATAGAAACAAGCTCGCATTTCAGCAGGGAATGGTAACATTATAAATACCGCGAGTGCTTTGGCCCTTCTTGATCAAACAATGTTACACCATGTCTCGTCGCGACAGAATGGTACAATAAGATTTACAAGACCGCCCACCTTACTTGAGTTTACATTTGGGTGGTCTTAGTCAAATCGTGTTACGAACTGACGTCAATTTGCCGGGGTGTGGTTACACAAGGCATTTCAGGCAGGTCTGGGTGAGCATTCGCTTCTTGATAAAATATATATTTTGTTCCGACAATTACATTTTTGCTATTTTAATACATGCAAGGGCAACTTATAACACACAAAGACAAAGAAAAACACGTTTTTCCAGCGAATCACCCCTTTAAGTAAACCCAGTTCAGCCCAGTTTTCTCTATCCAAAGTCAGTTTCTGTATAAATGTAATTCTCTGCTGAGCCTGAAAACACCTCACCTGTGTTTTTGTGTGTGAAAGAGAGGTCTGAGATAGAATGTTTGTGTCTAAGAAAGCTCAAATAAAAATAGAAAAATAGGTGCCTGAAACTCAGTGTTGCAGAAAACAAAAACATCCAAATAACGAATAAGAGTAAAAACCCTGCAGTCATTCTTTTCACACGCATTTGTCCTATTCTGTATACTGAAAGCAAATACTGATACATTTCAAATACCAATATCATTCAATTATATAATCTCAAGGGAATTGTGGGATATGGAGGTTGAACTCTTAAATTATTCTCTCCTTTGCCTGTTAGGTGGAAACAGACAACACATTCAATTGTATTTATATAGCGCTTTTTACAATGTGGATTGTTCCAAAGCAGCTTTACAGGGGAAAATAGGAAAAAACGAAAAACACAAAAAAGGTAAAACACAGAACATGGTGTTTATATAACATGTCAAACCATTCTAGTAAACAATATCTAATAAATGCAGTCTCCCGGTGGTTTATTTAGCATATTTTGGTGGATTTAGTTATTCTAGGTGTTATCAAAAGTCCTGAGTTTTGAGATCTTAGAGAGCGTGATGGGTTGTAGTGAAAGTGACTTTTCAGAGAAAAGTCAAGACAGGTCCTTTTAAAAACAATGTTAATGAGGACCACAGAGAGAGAGAGAGAGAGAGAGAGAGAGAGAATTTCCTTTAAATATCTGTCATCCTGGGTCCAGTTTGAAAATTTCTCACCCCGATTGGACCAACCACAATCCTCCAGAGAATAGCTGTGGATGGCCAGTTTTATAAATATTAAAGCGTGAGAAGACTGGGCATTTTATTGAAGATCGTATATGAGTAGGAGGGCAGGTTTGACACTGGTTTAGGATGATGGATATTTCATGTATGCTGCTTTAGTCCATCACACCGTATCTGACAGAGTTCCCAGCACCTGGCCACGGCCGTGACTTACTTGCCATCATGAACAAATAGTGTCATTGTAGTGTCTGGTCCTGTTCTGGCCGGTCCTGAGCTGTTATGGATTGGTAGTAAGTGCAGGTTCATGGACTTATAGTATGTGAACTATTGGGATATTGAGGTATTGTTGAAGAAAAGGTGATGAAGGTGGTGCTAAGTCATTGTGTGTTTGATAAAAGAGGAAGTCAGTATAGTATAAACTCAACTAATAACATGCACATGAAAATGTGGCTTCGAGTATATGCTGTTACTTTTTAGCAACAATGATTCAAGTTGCCTAACTACTGAACCCTCAAATCAATAGGACACCGAAGCTGAATCCTAAGAGAAACATTTAAGTTATGCTCTTAAGTGAATGAGAATATTATCGCTGAACAACAGTAAGTCAACAATGACTAAATATTATTTTTAAATAGAAAATGACAAATGATATAGAATGCTCTAATTCACATCAAATTTATTTCAGCTTCTACACAAGACTGGCTTTCAATTAGTGGCTTCTGAAACACCCTAAATCTAAATCGGATTTTCATTTGTTCTTGTCGATTGATGCCTTTGAATGTGGCCAATTAAAACGAATATATGAGTTACAGCTGTATGAAATAAATATGTGTTTTATGTATAAAAGTTTTCACAATGTACTTGTTCTGCATGAGATAAAATATTCAATGTGTTATAATTTCATGTTCATCAATTTTGGTCTCGCAAAGTCAGACTTTTGATGTGCAAAGACAGTGCTGTTAAATTTGTCCAAGAACCGTCCACGTAGATGTGATAAATCCATATTGAAAAAAACCTGTTGGATTACCTTAAAAATTGATTCAACTATTAAAATTATGTTTACTCGGCTTAATTTGCCCATGTTCATATTTGTCTAATTATTTTTGTTCAACAAAGTTGATTTTAGTCTATAAAAGTGTTATATTCTGATTTAATTTCTCAACTCAAATATTTTTGAATATGACATAAAACGTTCATTAATCGTTAAAAATAAATTAAATTAATAGATGTTACCCCCCACAACCTAAGCACCACTCTTCTGAACAATGGTAACCAACAAACCATAAAAAAAAAACACTTCTGAAACTCTGAAAAAATAAACATTTATCACAAAAATAAAATAATACATAACTAAGAACGTAACTGCAAATGCAGTCTTACGCAAAGCATATAAAATCCTATAAATCCTAGTTTTAACAATTATATTTTAACAAAACAAATTATTAATGTACAGTAGTCAACATGTTTTCAGTGTAAGACTGACATACAGTAAACGACCAATCAGAGTATGTAGTTTCATTTGTAGTTGATTGCTTTTGGAACGCAAGGTCATGGGCTTGATTCCAGAGAACACATATATTGATATGATGTCATAGTTCATCTGCTAATAAGTGCTTTAGTCAACGTTTTCAATATCTTTCAAAGATTTGATACAAGTTTAAAACTCTGGCTAATCCAGGTGCCTCATTTATAAAGCGTGTGTGCGCACAGATTTGATCGCAAAGTGTGCGTACGCAAAAATCGTTTGTATTTAAAATAACATTCTTTGACGTGCAATAGCAGACATACGCTCCTTTGCCTCTGCGAGTGCTGCAGGTTATTGGAAATATAAGATTTGGCCATTGCAATAGGCTCTTGCATCAATGACATTAATTAGATATCGTTAAAAGGCGGAGATCCCAAACAGTTCAGCTGCGTGCAATTTCACGTTCATTTGCAATTTATAGATTTAACATCTGACAGAGAGGCGTGAACACATTTTCTGTGCGTCGATCTTTCTATGAGTCACACATATGCACTTGAGAAATGCGTGGGTGTGATGTCTGAGGTTGGGACTAGTGACACAGCATAATATCAGTGTCTGTCCCTCAGCATTATAGATGCTTAAACTGCTTTTATTCGTTCACTTTGAGACCAGTATAATTCAATTCCCACCACTCTGCATGCTACAACACTTGAGAGAATTCAATACATTAAGGGTACACACACACATCACTCCATCAACTTTACTGCACATTGGTCACTTACTGCATACAGTATAAAACTATTGTTGCAGAGAGTATAAAATATAAAATTTTAACTTTTAAAACCTCATCTATGGCCTTGCACCACAATTCAAGTTGGGTGTTGAATTGCTCTTTTCTGACAGCCCTTGTAGCACACTAAGGTCCTTAGGAGCTAATTTACTGACTGTTTGTTCATTGGCACCATCAAAAAGACTTAGGAACACTCCCTATGTTTGGTACATTTTTTCTTCTAAAACACAAATGAAAAATTATAAATGTATATCTCTGGCATTGAATAAGTATCAGCAGTTCATTATTTTTTACCTTGTCGTGTTATGCTAACCCACTGCATCTTTTTGCTTTATGCCTTTAGCATTGCTAGCACCATTTGAACTACAATCTAAAAAATGTTGGGTTTTTCAACCCAGCGTTGGCCAAACATTGGTTGTTCCAACACAAAAGCTGGGTTGTTTTAACTCAATGTTGGGTCAATTATGAACATTTTCTTGGTTATTTAAACCCAACGATGGGTTGAAATAACCCCCAAAAATGTGTTTGTTTTTTCCGGCCTCATAACATGACCTTTAAGCTTAAACAGGTGATTAGAAAATGTAGTTTATTAGCATTAGCATTTTTATTTTATCATCATGTAACAACAAGCCTTACTTTTAATCCTCATATGTTCATGTGATATTGATGTCCATAAAGTGCAATCTTCTTCCAGCTCTTTTTTATACATTTTCTCTACTGTCTGCACCTCTGTAACGTGTGTTTTTCTAATATTCAACGCACAGATTCTTTCCTCACAAAACATGATTCTCCCCGTGGAGGGAAACAAAGCGAGTGAGCTAGTTCGGTGCGCTATAGCTGTCAGTGAGTAGAAGGAGCAAGGGAGTGGACGTACCCCATCAGCTATTCTCTCAGCTGAGCCTGGCTCGTCAAAAGAGCATCAGTCTGTGAGATATTCCATTAGTGACACTCCGACTCCACCAGGAGCGGTAGGCCTTGCAGGATATGAAGCATAAATGTTTGCAATTCTGTTTCATTCAGAATAAAACAAACATCCAGGGAGATTTCTGGGATCTCGGGCATGTGCTGTTCAAACTCACTTCTTCTGTGAAATCCTGTTCACACTAATCAGGATTTTTGCAGTGACACCACATGCGGATTTAGCTGAAATTAAGTTGGCTTCGCCAAAACAATCATAAGCATGAATCATTTTTAAATAGATTTTCAAGGACAGCTGTTCGGTCATTGGGTGAATGCAAGTTTTGTTTTCAAAAAATGTCTGCACAGTGAATTTACAGCTCCACGGTCATTTTATCAAACAGCAGCAATGTTTTGACTATCAGTTCATCATCAGAATACAACTATAATATACATGCTGATAAAACATCACAGCAGCACTTGGATGTTATACTGTTCTGCATTGCTTCTCCAAAACTTGAAACCATTTAAATGATAAAGTGAAGTTATTGATAAGCAACAACATAACTTTCAGATTTACATTCACGGATGATGATTCACGGTTTGACTTTATACTGGATTTCTCATGTACATTATGTGCAAGCCACGTAATAACAAAGACTATATCATGGCTATGGCTATATTGCATGGGTGGATGCTACAACAGAGGCTTTCTTGTGCAAGCTAATCGCTACGTTAATATGACATTATATGGGGTTAAAGTAGCCCAGTTGAGCACCAGAGCTCAAAAGAGGATGAAAGAAATTGAGACTGGCAGCAGTAACGGAGGTACACATACGGAGTGCCTTTGGCCTCCACTTAATCAACTCAATGAAATAAATGAATTTCCCTGCTTCTAAACCAGGGGTGTCAAACATACGGCCCGCGGGCCGTATCCGGCCCGATAAGGCGTCCAATACGGCCCGAGGGAAGATTTGAAAAATAATACAAATATGAAATAAAAGTTTATTATTATTTTAATTAATTTAAAGTTTATTAATACAATCAGTTTTTCGCTGCCATATTATGTTTTTTTTTATTAAATTTTTTATTTTATCATTGATCATTTAATTGGGCTTCTGCCGGAACCCCTTACAAGCATGCGCATTCTGAAGCGCCGCCTACATTTCGAAAACAAAGTCGGCTAAGTTGTGCGGCAAGGACTAGTGATTTTAAAATGTCCAAATAAAGAAAACTGACGGAAGAAGACGTATTTCTTCTGTGAGTTCAACGGTAGGCCGGTATGTTTAATCTGCTCACAAGCCGTGGCTGTGCAAAACGAGTAGAATATTAAACGGCACACACGCAGAGAAATATGATAAATACACTGGACAACTTCGAAAAGTCAATAATTTAACTTCAATGATCACAAAAACAACAGGGACTGATGAAGCTGTAACGCTATTTGATTGCCAATGAAATCGCAGCGGGATCAAAGCCGTTTTCAGAGGGAGAATTCATCAAGAATCGGTAATGAACATTAACAAGTCCAACCTGCGCTCTCGACTAACAAACAGACAGCTAAATGACATCATGAGATTGATGTGGTTGAAGAAAAGAGATGTCAGGAATTAAAAACATAATGCAGATGCGATCTAGATCTTTTGTTGTTAAAGGGAATTTCTAGTATATATTTAATGTTCATATCCAAAGTGAAGTTGTACTACTGTACTAATTGTTAAATATGTTAAGGCAGTTTTTCCTATTAGTGAATTATATTGTATAGCTTGTATGGTTCATATTTAATGTGACCGTCTGTACACAAATAGAGTCTGTTGCATTTTTGTCATTACTAGTTTAAAAAGTATCTGACAAAAAATATTCATATTGAAAGGAAAGGGTTTTGATTGCCTTTACCTAAACAAAATAGTTTTTTCAAAGAGGAATAAGAGTGTTATTGAACCGTTCTGAGGATTTATTAAATGCACCTTTTACAGAACAGTATGTCTTTCTAGTTTTTTTGCTAATTCATTTGTAATTTGGTGCAATATGGTTTAAAAAAGGTGATTCGGCCCGCACATTGTCACTTTTCTCTCCATCCGGCCCTTACCCTAAAATGAGTTTGACACCCCTGTTCTAAACAGTGTCCGGAAAACAAGCGAATGCATATCTCTTTCAATCACAATTTAGGAAATCTATATAAACCAATATAGAACATTATTAACAGATTCTTTTATATTTCCCTAAAATCTTGTAAAAATGCAATAGTGTGTGATAATGTCTGTCCATTTGCATAACAAAATTAAATTCATCATTTGATTTCCCATCAGGCATGTCTCTGCATTGGAAATTTTCTGATATTTAGCGATAAAGTGCCAGGCTGAATGTGAACTTTCTGTCTCATTAAACTTGCATCAACCTTCCTCACATACTCCCTTTCTTACGTTCCAGCTTCACTTCATCACCTCATTCAGTGAGATGAAAGCAGTATTGAAGGATAACACCTTCTCTAGGTGCCCTAATTGGACCGAGCTGGAGCCGCAGAAGAATTCGATCTCCAGCGTCACATCTGACGCCTTCCCTGATCTTTCATCAATTGTCGCACTCTAGGGTAGCACTAACTACACTGGCTGAATAGAGTACTCATAAACGCAGGGCATATCCTTAGTCAGTGTTTTCGGGCATTTTTGGTCGACTTGAACAGGGTAACATTGAGCACTCCAGAAGGACAGCATTTTTTGGAACGTGAACGCCGCTAGATGTTTAAAGCAATGCAACAACCAAATGTCGCCTAAAATTGTGATCTGTTCTCCAGACAAATGCATCCTATGGTTTAAGAAGACACTTACGTATAATTAAGTTCTAGTGTAAAAAAAATAGTAGTGTAAATTGCTTGTGTCGTTTAGAACTTAATGATTGTGTGTTTTTGTCTCATTTATAGGGCATTGAATGAACTGTCATTATAACTAGAACTACAGTACATAATTCTTCTTGAAGACCACGACAAATAGTGCTTTACTTGTTCTCAAAAGGTTAAAAAGAGGATTTTAAAACACTATAAAAGAGACTACAAAGGTGTTGCAATATTTTACAATATCTTTGGCTATTAAATCCTTGCGGCTGAGCATTGCTCTTGTTCGTTTAGTGCCTGCAGTAATAGCCGATCAATACAAGAGGTGGACACTGCAGATATGACAGAATACTTGATGATACGGTACCAGCCATTACACAGCAGAGGCATAGAAGCATATATAGAATTGACAAACACACATCATACAGCGCCATGAATTTAATACAGGGGGAAATATCTAGTAAAAAGAAAAATCACCTCCTCGGTTGCGTGGGACATTCTAAAGAAAAGTATACTTTCGACACATAAAGACAGGTTAGACTATGTCTACTCATTTGAAATCATCCTGCAACTTTATGGACAAGCTTATGCACGAATCCATATACAGTAGCAGTAACTTTAACCACCTGTATAAAGTAGGCCACAAGTCTTCAGGTTGCAAAATATTTCTTTAGGGATCAGTTCTTAAAACAAAATATAACATTGTTCTTAAGATTAACTATAGGCAGTTAGTAAGACATTTACAAGTAGTTTCTTAAGAACATTTTTTTTTAATAAGAATAAAATAAAATGCTTGAGGAAAAAACTGTAAGAACTGTCTCAAGTTTTTTTCTGGAATACAAAATATTCCTAACTTTTTTCTTATATTCGGATCTAATAAAAAATAAGGCATTTAAGAAGGATTTTCTGTGGATTTTGTAAATCCAGCCCCTGATCATGGACATCCTTCCTGAGTGCATGTATTAGTGTTTGCATGCAAAATGAAAGCTGACTTGTTGCAGAACTGCATTTCTAACAAATTGTCACTATTAACTAGTTGCTTATTAGCATCCCTATTATTGGCATATTGGCTGTTTCGTATAAAGCACATATTCTGGATGACCATATTCTACATCCCTAATCCTACCCAATACCTTATCCTAACTATAAATAAGCAACAAATTAGGAGTTTATTGGGGCAAAGGTCGTGGTTTATGGTTTGTTAATAGCGAGAATTGGAAGTTTTATTTAACAGGGAACTAAACTATTTTATGTTCAGACAGAAATGTAATGTATAAAAAACTGATAAAAATTAAAAACATGATCCCTGTGTATGTATTTCTAAAAATGTGAAGGGAAATGCAAAAAATGAAAAGAATATAGAAAGGTTTAGTTCTTAGTCGAGCTGGAAAACCAAGTGGCTGTTGCTCTAAACCAAGGTAAGAGAAGTTTTACAGAGTTCTTCGACCTCAATAACCGCCAAAGGCTGGATCAGCGTTCCTATCAACAGGCACACCCCAGGAGCACCTGTTTCACTGAAGAAGTCCTAAAGCCCCCACTGCTATGATACGGTGACTGAGAGGTCTTAAACATGCATATTCATCAACACCAGTCAAAATGTTACATGAAACATGCATATTCATCAACTGAAAACTTCATGAATATTAATAGCTGTTAAAGTTTCACTAACCTCCTACAATTTGCTTTGCTTCCCAATTCCGTCATCCAAAATAATAAATCCCTCAATGCAGAATGCCCTTTCAAACTTAAGTAAGCTACAATAAAAGTGGTTCTTTGCTCGTAGTCATAGGGGAACCACTTTTTGTGCTATATAGCACCATATCTTGGTGCTTCAGTGGTTCTTCAGAGGTTCTTTGGGGTGACCGAGGTGCTACAGTATAGCACTGTTTCCATATAAAGAACCTGTTAAACCCATGTATATGGTTCTTCAGTGGTTCTATATAGCACCTCAGTCATCCCGAAGAACCACAAAATATGGTTCTGTATAGCACTAAAAGTGGTTCCCTATGATTACGAGCCAAGAACCACTTTTAGTGCTACAAAGCAAAGATTTTTTTTGTATGCTTCCAACCAGATACTGAAATCAGAGTCATAGTGCTCCAAGTTAAAACTAAGAAATCATTCCTGCTTTCACATAGCAAAAAGCTAGGCTAAATTTAGAGTCTGTTTAATTTCTTACTCCTTGATACTCCAGGATGAAGCGTCTGAGAGATTTTAATCTGAATGCTGTCAGAGAGCCAGCACGACACAGTCGGGCATCTCTCTATATCCTATATTTCTTTCCTGGGAGGTGGGCATCCCTTGGAGCAGCACTATCCCAGAAAGGGGAACTTTCCGCTGTGATGATGGAGGAGATGACACCTGGGAGGCCCGAGCTTATTCATATCTGACAGACAAACCTCAGACCACGTTCATTCACTCTAATCCACCCCACTGGGATTGGAGAGTGGGGAAGCGTGGGGGATTTTGTGCATATGTTCGCCTGAATTCAAGGCATTTCAGGACATGTTCGTTGTCCATAAGAAACGATGAGTTTTCTTTTATACAGATCACAATGTTGGTCAATGTGTCTTTATTGAATTATGCATTCAGCGAAGCATTTGCATCATTAAACGGTGTTTATCCACTTTCTAGATGTATTAAATATTAATATGCTTACTGGAACAGTTGTTATACAGCCGGTGCTCTCTATGTACTGAAAATTACATGGAGGAATCGAATAGAGGATTTGAAATATTTAGCTGTGACCATTTTTCTCTCTTTTATTCGAAATATTATGTGAATATGATTGAACACTAAAATGTATTGCAAAATAAATACATGACTAACTCCATGGTAATATAAAAAAGGGGATTTGACTAAAAAGGAAATGCCTTTTGAGGGAACAAAGGTTTTCCAAAATAATAATAACAGTTCAATTGTGGATTTTTCTTCTTTTAGGCTAATATCTAAAACCATGCAGAATGGCTTGGATTATAGGATGAAACAACCAAACATTTAGCTTCTGTCACTGGGAAATACCTTTAAATCCTTTTTTATTTGCACTCATTCTTAAAGCCAAAAACAACAGAATTGCAGAATAGAGAAGGTATTTTCCATTTAACTGATTCCACGTCAGCAACATCTGCGTTTGCTTCAATATTGTGCATGAAATTTCTAATCGAATCATGGCAAACTATATAGATCATTGGAAAGGTCTAAAAATGTATTTAGGAAGAGTAATTGTTTATTTTTATTAAGAGTGTGCTTAGTGTGTTTTGATGTCCTTTTACATGCCACAGACTCGCTTGCGAACTCCTAAGTTTACTTCAATATTTTTTGTGAACATTCTGATCTGTTCATGACAAACTATATATTGTTGGAAAGGTCTGAGATTCTAGAATACATATGTTACTATTGTTTTATAAAACAAAGTATGTAGGAAGTGTAATTGATTCATAAAGACAAGAGTTTTTATCAAAAATCAAAGCCTCCTGGGGAACACCTACTTGTACTTTAGTATTTTGTATGTAAATTCTTATCTTATCATGACTAACATTGTATCTTTGGAAAGGTCTAAGACTACATACACATTTGATCAGTCTTTATAAGATTTCTTTTTTTAGCAATAATCTGCTAATTTTCTTATTGTTGTATTCCAAAGAATACATGAGTTACAGACATTTTAGTTCCAACAGTGCGTTTTCATGTTTAGGCTCAAAAGGGGTTGTGACAAGTTAAGGGTAAATACATTGAAGATGGGGAAAAAGGGGAGAGAAATATATGTGACCAGACAAACTATTTGTACAATTTACCAAAATAAACCAAAAAAAATCAAAGTAGATGTGTTTATTTGACATGTAACCTGTTAGAAATTGTAATTGTTTAGGGATAGTTTTGTTATAATAGGACAGAGGCATGACAGGTCACATCTGCAGTATTACGGTCTCCTGACAGTTTCAGTTCTCATTATAAAATATGACAGTCACAGCAGCACAGTCACACCATTAAGGCCACATTCACTGTGCAGAGCTGTGTGCGGTTGGCAGCCAGTCTGCTCCGGGGCCATCTGGATTTAGTGATGGACCCCATCACCTATAAATGGCCATTATGGCAGGCAGGAGCAGCCGCATGCAGAGTGCGATATCGATTAGTCAAGTCTTAGTGTGGGGTATAAGGAAAGCGTAACTGCTCCTGTCTGCTTCCGCTCACCGATCCCCAAAATGAGACTCCGTCATGGGGGGTCAGTCAACACCTGGGCCTTTCTGGATCCCGAGGGCTGAGGAAGTGGTTGTTTTTTTCATCAAAGCACAAGGCTCAGTGGCTTTGACACATAAGTGGGTGAAGGGGTTCGGTCTCTGTGATAAGTGTACAGTCTGTCATGGGTTTGGGGTGTGATAAACGATCAGAGAGGAGAAGATCTCTAAGGTCGGTTATTCTTGCTGTTTATCTGAAAGCTGAATCCGGAGCCAAAAACGGCATCTCTCACTGGGGCGTAGAAGTCTGTCACAAACGTTTTAACACCTTCCACTTGGGAGCGGGGAGATATTTCACATATGGCAAAAATTTGAAACACTAAATGTCAAATTCTAAGAATGTTTGTTGTATTCCCCAAGTTCTCAAATGTCAGCAAAATAACCAAAAATAAGTGAAACAAGTGTAGAAGAAGTGTTAACAGCACTACATTATGTAAACAAATATACATATATATTTTTTTACAAAAAACAAAGTGATAGCCAAGAATATGTTTCCTCTTAGATTAAAATTTCATGCACAACTTTTTTCTTTTTTATGTATATGCTTTCTTATGTACTGTTTTTTTGTGATTTGTTGAATCATCTATTTAGGTATAAAGAATGTCTTGGATTTGTTAACGTCTTTGCATGCCAAAACCATTTAGCTCAAATTGCATCTGTTATTTGTATAATTCTGGTTGTATTGATTTATGATTATTCTTCTGATTAAGCGACATGCACAAAGACATGACCCTTTGCAAAAGGAAAATCTGAGACGAGATCGCTGTTATATCTCGGTTATGAAGTACCATGAGATTTGGAAAATGGAAACTTCTGTTTAAGTCTCCTGCATCTCGGGTATTTCTACTAAAAAAAGATCAAATAATGATTTGCTATGATATTTCTGTGACATGAATTACACTAACAAAGTAAATCTTTAAAAGAAATACTGTACCTGATTCACGTGGTAGCTTGCCATTATCACACACTCGGCACATGTGTAGTCCTTCATAAACTTGTATTGATCTCCCTAGAAACTCTCAGGGACAGATATCTCACTGTCTGAGAGAATGCCCTGTCCGTACTTTGATCTGGCTCTCTGAATCCTGCAGCTGCTAATTGGAGGCCAAGTGTTCGATTATAGAGGGCTCGCAGACGAGAGCACAATTCTCTCTATCCCTGTTTTTCTGTGCTTTGCATTAGCTGTTGGGGAGGTTCAGCAGCTCATAAAAATGATGGAGGTCATTCTTATAGTGCACTTGGCAGTTGTGTATCGTCGGTTATTGTGCCTGGATCTCTCAGTCCGTGGAGGCACTAAAAGGCTGTTTGAAGATTTCCCCCAAAGACACCCTTAAGCTGCACCCACTTCTTTAGGTCAACAGGAACCATAAACTCTCTAGATTAAAGCCTTTGAAATTGTAAAAATATGCTTTTATCGAAGCTTATATGAGGGGGAGGAAATCTGCTGCATATCTTTGATAGAGTCAACATCACCCAGCCTAACACAGTTCATCAAAGCTTTGTGGATGAGTGTCATGCAAATGCACATTGGAGAATGTGAAATGTCCATATGAATTTGAATTGGGCCCAGAGCAAAATAAATTCAGGGGCTACGGCTTTATGGCTTTGGCACTACCTATGGTTTATTTAAAAAAAAACATGAGCAGTAAAGGTTCTTCACAGTGCAATCTCAGCAGCGTCATTCTGACTTCACAGCCATGAACATTTATACTTATGGGACAGTTTAATAAATTACCAGACAAGAGAAAAGTGTTTGCAGACTGATGTGCTTACAGACAAGCCTGGGAATTGAGAGCAGTTGCTACGTACACCTACAAGACTCTAAAACTGTAAATATTGCTTACATTTATGTATTTTAAGTGCAGCATTTCTTAATAGGAGTAAAACCTACAGTTGAATGTGTATGCGTACAATAGAGAGAGGGGTAGGAGGAAAGCATTTATGAAAAAAAACAAGCTAAAAACTTAGGGAGGGAACCAGCAGATGTTCGATCCAAAAGCAACCCACTCACGAATTAAAAGTTGCGCTTGCAATTACTGGGCTATGAAGTGCAACAGAGTGTGCGGTGTACACAGTGTGCAATGAGATTGACCAGCTTTGGAACAGCCGGTTAGCCTTTTATTGCCATTGATTGGATAAAATAATCTATTTTCGGATAAACCAGCAAGCAAATCTAGAATCCATGAAGAGAAAAAACATCCTGTTTTATTTATCCCGTACTGTGCGGGCTGCAAGTGGTTTGTTCAAGGTTTGTTTAGTTTAAGCAGTAGAGGCTGTAGCTACTTCAAAAGTCCAGGACCACAAATCATTCATATAGCACAGGGTATATTTCTAGCAATAGCCAGCAACACATTGTAGGCTATGGGTCAAAATGATAGATTTTTCTTTTATGCCAATAATCATTTGGATACTAAATTAAGATTATGTTTCATGAAGTTATTTTGTAGATTTCCTGCTGTAAAGATATCAAAACTTAATTTTTTGAGTAGATGCAGCAAATTCGTGAACAAAAATGGCCGAAAGCACGCCCAAAAACTTAGTCTGCTGCTGCCCGATCTTTGGGAATTATCGCTATTTGGTATCTATGTAAATCTTAGAATTTCTGATATCGGATTCATCCACTCTTTACAATTTCATTACAGAGATAAGACAATTGAGAACATTAAAACAAACCTGTTTTTTCTTAGCAACGACCTGATAGAGCTTCTCTGATAAACAACTTTAAACGTGATTTTTTCAATATTTTTATTTTTTGCACCCTCAGATTCAAGATTTCCAAATAGTTAAATCTCAGCCACATATTGTCCTAACAAACTATACATCAATGGAAATCTCAGATTTCAGATTATGTATAAATCTCCATTTCTAAAAATGTACCCTTCTGATTGGTTTTGTGGTCCACGGTCATATACAGTAAATAGAAATGGAGCATTTGAATATTTGAGTAAATGTTTCATTAGGGCCAGGTTTTGTAACAGCACATGTGCTAATACATGGAAGCTAACAGTGCTAGATAGCTATAGATTTTATTTACAATCTAAAAATCTGCTTCATCTTAGAAAACAGGAGAATAATATGCTTTATCTATTGTGGAAAAAGGTACGATTATTAGAACAAACCAATACTGCAGTCCCTCCCCTATCCCCAACACTAAATGTAACAGTCGATGGCACGAAAGCAAACCGTAATAAAGCGCATCGTGCACAAACAGGCAAAAGTTTTGTCCTTTGGGGCTTTTGCCACAGGGTTTGTAATCTGCCTTGAGCAAGAGCAAGCGAGCTGTGATTAAACAGACGCTAACTGTGCATTTTTTAAATAGAAAGAAAGAAGCAATTATAAGTAAAGAATAGCTTTAGTAAACTAAGACAATTTGTTATTGTTGCAAAATAATAAACATTTTAAGACATTTAAAGACTACTGATTAAAGAGGGTTACAAATCTGAGAAATTGTACAAATTTGAGAACAAAAGGTTATTCACATATGTGACCCTGGATAACAAAACCAGTTTTATGGGTCAATTTTTCGAAATTTAGATTTTTTCCTGAAAGCTGAATAGTTTAGCTTTTTATTGATATATGGGTTGTTTAAAGAATCTTGTTTATAAAACTCTGGAAGTAAAGTGTTATGATCGTGAGGGGAGAACCCAATTGCAGGCAGCGAAACGGGGATGAAGGGGTTAACAGAAGGGACTTTAATATATATATATATATATAAACAGAAAAACAAAAACCCACGAGGGGGTAACAAAGGAGTACACAATAGCAAAACTAGACAAATTGAAAACCAAAGACTCAAGAACTCAACTATAAACACTAAGACTAACCTGAACACTCAAAGACTAGATTTTAAAGTTTCTAACACAACAAGGCTTAGGACAGGGTAACAAGTACAACGAACCAGCACAAGACAATGAACACGAGGATGTTTTAAAGGGAGACAGACAAAGGATAATTAACAAGGGTCAGGTGCGGGTACTGAAACACTCAGGGAAGGTTAACGAGGAAACGAGATGGCGGGAAACACTGACGAGACACGAGAAAGCACATGGCTTTCTCACACAAAACCTAAGGCTATGCCATGACTCCGCTGCAAGACCAAAAATAAACATGACATGATAGCGGAATCATGACATAAGCCCCCCCTTAAATGAACACCTCCAGGTGTTCATCAAGGGGTAGACTAACAAGACAAGACAGACTGGGAACACGACAATACAAGGCAAAACAAAGAAAACAATATCAGGGGGAAACAAGCAAGCAAAATCACAGGGTTGGGGTGAGACAATAAAAATAATAAACATGGGAGGGGGGGTGGGGGAACAACAAAGTTCACGGGAGAGTGTCCAAGAGGGTAGGGATAGGGTGGGACAGTCCTAGTTCCCGGGGGCGCTCGCGAGCGTGGAATCCCCGGGGACTTGATGGGAGAAGTCCTCGGGGGAACTGTTCTTGTTCCCGGCTGGAAGGCCGGCTGAGCCACCGGCTGGAAGGCCGGCTGAGCCACCGGCTGGAAGGCCGGCTGGGCAGGACTGGGTGCAGGACTTGACGCCGGCTGGAAGGCCGGCAGGGCAGGACTGGGTGCAGGACTTGACGCCGGCTGGAAGGCCGGCAGGGCAGGACTGGGTGCAGGACTTGACGCCGGCTGGAAGGCCGGCAGGGCAGGACTGGGTGCAGGACTTGACGCCGGCTGGAAGGCCGGCAGGGCAGGACTGGGTGCAGGACTTGACGCCGGCTGGAAGGCCGGCAGGGCAGGACTGGGTGCAGGACTTGACGCCGGCTGGAAGGCCGGCAGGGCAGGACTGGGTGCAGGACCGGGTGCAGGACTTGACGCCGGCTGGAAGGCCGGCAGGGCAGGACCGGGTGCAGGACTTGACGCCGGCTGGAAGGCCGGCAGGGCAGGACCGGGTGCAGGACTTGACGCCGGCTGGAAGGCCGGCAGGGCAGGACTGGGTGCAGGACTTGACGCCGGCTGGAAGGCCGGCAGGGCAGGACTGGGTGCAGGACTTGACGCCGGCTGGAAGGCCGGCAGGGCAGGACTGGGTGCAGGACTTGACGCCGGCTGGAAGGCCGGCAGGGCAGGACTGGGTGCAGGACTTGACGCCGGCTGGAAGGCCGGCAGGGCAGGACTGGGTGCAGGACTTGGCACTTGCGTGGACGCCTGGGCAGGACTTGGCACTTGCGTGGACGCCTGGGCAGGACTTGGCACTTGACTGAGTGCAGGTGGGACCACCGGACTTGGGACCACCGGACTTGGGACCACCGGACTTGGGACCACCGGACTTGGGACCACCGGACTTGGGACCACCGGACTTGGGACCACCGGACTTGGGACCACCGGACTTGGGACCACCGGACTTGGGACCACCGGACTTGGGACCACCGGACTTGGGACCACCGGACTTGGGACCACCGGACTTGGGACCACCGGACTTGGGACCACCGGACTTGGGACCACCGGACTTGGGACCACCGGACTTGGGACCACCAGGAGGCCCGCTGGACAGGGCCCCCCTGCCCGTATGATGCCCCCCCAAAAAATATTTGGGCTGAGTTCCGGCGTTCTCCTCCGGCTGGAACCTCGGGCTGGACACCACACCCCTCCTCGGCTTCTTCTTCTTCGCCCGGCTCACGGTGGGTGTAGCCGGTTGCGTAGAAGCGGCGGGGAGCATGACCAGCTCCGTGCTGGAAGAGTTGAAGGGTGCCGAGGGTGAGGAGAGGCCCACAGCCCCGATTCGCCGGGTACGGCCCTCGGGGATGGCGGCCAGCGGAGAGATCGGTTGGGGTGAGACCCCGGACTCAGAGCGAGCATTGACGTACCGCCACAGGTCGTCGAGTTCCGGAGGTCCCAATGACCTCATCTCCGCCCGCGAAAGTGGGTCCCTCAGACCGGCATTAAAGAGCACCGCCAGCTCCTCTTCTCCCATGTCCACATCAACTGCGACATCCAGGAATCTCCCAAAATATTCCTGCAGGTTTGAGTTCCCTTGCTGGATGCCGCAGAGTAGACGAGGCTTCCGGGATCGTGCCGAGGTCATAGCTGCCTGCTGGGTTCAGTTCTGGCTGGTTCGTTCTGTTATGATCGTGAGGGGAGAACCCAATTGCAGGCAGCGAAACGGGGATGAAGGGGTTAACAGAAGGGACTTTAATATATATATATATAAACAGAAAAACAAAAACCCACGAGGGGGTAACAAAGGAGTACACAATAGCAAAACTAGACAAATTGAAAACCAAAGACTCAAGAACTCAACTATAAACACTAAGACTAACCTGAACACTCAAAGACTAGATTTTAAAGTTTCTAACACAACAAGGCTTAGGACAGGGTAACAAGTATAACGAACCAGCACAAGACAATGAACACGAGGATGTTTTAAAGGGAGACAGACAAAGGATAATTAACAAGGGTCAGGTGCGGGTACTGAAACACTCAGGGAAGGTTAACGAGGAAACGAGATGGCGGGAAACACTGACGAGACACGAGAAAGCACATGGCTTTCTCACACAAAACCTAAGGCTATGCCATGACTCCGCTGCAAGACCAAAAATAAACATGACATGATAGCGGAATCATGACATAAAGGGTGCAAAAAATCTAAATATTGAGGAAATCGCCTTTGAAGTTGTTAATCCGAGGCACTGTAGCAGGCCATCCACTCCCAAAAATAAAGTTTTTATATATTTTGGGTTGAAAATTTACAAAATATCTTTATGGAACAGGATCTTTACTTAATATCCTAATGATTTTTGGCATAAAAGAAAAATCTATAATTTTGACCCACACAATGTATTTTTGGCTTTTACTAAAAATGTTCCCGTGCTACTTAAGACTGGTTTTGTGATCCAGGGTCACATATATTACAAAGCCCCAATATAGTGGAATTCAATGATTTGCTCTGTGCGTGTAACTGTTAATCGCGGCTGGTCTGATTGATATCCACGGTCATTTCTGCAAGATCTTGTTAGCAAGTCACACCAAGGGATACTCCAACCAAACCTGAAAATTCTGTCATCATTTACTTACCCTCAAGTTGTTCCAAACCTGTATACATTTCTTTGTTCTGTTGAACACAAAGACATTTATTTGAAACATTTTAGTAACTGATATTTCTGGGGCATCATTGACTACCATAGTAGGAAAATAAATGGGATTTCTGTTTTTCTGTTAAATTACAAAATTCTATATTTTGACAAATTTAGGAAAGCAAACAGTTCTGGGGCACCTTTGACATTTTCTTTTTTTCCCTACTATAGTAGTCAATGATGACCCAGAATGGCAAGTTGCTAACATTTTTCCAAATATCTTTCTTTGTGTTCAAAGGAACAAAGAAATGTATACAGGTTTTGGACATATACGATATCTTTTATAAATATATCAGTGTGATTGTTTTGTCTCAAGACGCCAGTAATGTTTGTTATCATGTTTTTAAAAATGACCTCATTTAATCAAGACCTAGTCCTGGTGACATGGACTCAGATTTTGGCGGTTTTTATTATTTGTTTCGGACTGAGCAAACTGTTTTTTTTTTTTCTCGTTTAAAACGTTTCACATTTCCTTGTGCCATTTACCATACAGAGGGCACAAATTTCAGAAACTCTTTGCAGTGGGGTTGTATAGAAACGTGGTGTCAGATCCGTACATGCCTAACCATTTTCTACACATGCTTGGTTAGTGAATGAAACTGATTTAGACCAGTAGAAATATATTGGTAGAGGAGAGCCGAGGCAGAAGATTACACCTGTGCCCGGTGGCTTTCTGAATTCATTTGCCTTTAATTCATTTTTCCTACTGCAGAATCCATTCCTTAACAAACTGTTGGAGTGTTACCCTCTCGCTCTTAAAGCGACAGAACGCTTAAAATCAGCAAACAAGAATAGATGTCTGTGAGCCATAGATCACACAAACTCTCATTACACCTCACCCAAAGATTTATTTTTCCAAAATGTCATTAAAAACCTGTTTTTGACTCTTTGTCCCAGTGGTTCTGTTAATGTACTGGAAGTCAATGGGGGCCAGTGCTGTTTGGTTACCATTGTTAGTCAAAATATCTTCTTTTGTGTTCTGCGCAGGAAAGAAAGTCAGAGGTTTGGAATGACATGAGGGTGTGTAAATGATGAAATGTTCATTTTTGGGTGATCTATCCCCTTAAGATTATTACACATTCCACCTCAGGCAAATGTGAGAATTACCGTATAAACAAATGTCAGGTCTCGCCAAACATTATGTACAAAGCGTGCGGGAAATAATCAGCCATATTCCTCAGTCAATATTTTGACTTGAGTTCACAACCACTAAAATATTCATTTAAGAATTTGTGATGGACAAAAGCTCATTAATGTTTAATCAAACAGCATTTCAGACACACGCTTAAACAATGATGTTTGATTAGACGCAAGGAATAATCAGACTAAACAGCCATTAAAAAAACATGCAACAGAAAAGCAGAGACAATCATTAATAAAAAATGACCAATAAAGGAAGATGACAAAGGAGTCTCTCAGCTTTTTTCTCACATTCCCAACATTTATTTGCCACATTGATATTTAAATTCATTCAAATGTATTTTGCAAACCTAAGTGAAGCTTGACTGCGGAGGTGCATGCTTTACTCCAGCACCACGGTTGGACCAAACTGATGTAGACTTGTAAACAATGCTTTTGAATCATCTAACCGTGAATACTTCAAGACACTGAATTCATAATGAACAAACCCACTCAGCCTACGTGTACTTACATACTTCAGACATCAAGTGCACTGATCTGTCGAGAAACGGAAGAGGTTAATAATCCACGAGACAAAAGCGCCTGGCAATCTGCCATCCTGTCACAGAAAGAAATATAAACACATGGGTAGAACGGGTTTAATTAACACACCCTGCCAGTTTGGGACTGGGATCACTGAGGCTGATCTGAATTGAATTTACTGGCTTCAGTTGTGCTATCTGAGAACAGCGAGACAAAGTGGTAAGGGCAAGCTAGTGATGAAAGCATAATGCTACAGTTGTCTAAATCATTATTTTTGCAGTGGGACTGCTGTTCAAGATGATCTCCAAATATTTTGTCACTGTCTGTTTGTGGTGTCGGTATTCAAAAGAGGTCTTCTCAAGTCATAGGAGGCATTTTGTTTGGACTGAGTTTCGCTGGTTTCATCACTGGACATTATCAATAAATTCAGACAAGAGAATGTTCTTTTAAACATTTATGACATCAGCCATGCAAACTACCATGTCAGCTGCTGCATGTAAAACAGGTTACATCACCTCTCTTGTGTGAACATTGTGCAATTGGGTTTACATGACAAAAAGGAATGATGGATTATAACTATAACCTTACAAAAACACCTTAGTATTGTGTTATTTAAACATGAACATGAACTGCAAGCAGTATTCCAGATGTTTTTTGGTACTTGTGTCCTGTTTCAACTTTCTGCAAATAAAATCAATTATTTCCATTTGGAATTAGGGAGAAATTGTCACTTGTTCACAGAATGAAACAAAATTGATCAGTTTACTTAAACACATACCTTTATAAATGGTCAATTGCGAAAAACTGAAAATAATTTTGAAGTGGTCTCTTAAAGGTCCAATGTGTATTTTTTGGAGGATCTATTGACAGAAAGGCAATATTATATGCATAACTATGTCTTCAGATGTGTATAAAGACCCTAAATGATAAAGCGTTATGTTTTTATTACCTTAGAATCAGCTATTTATATCCACAAACCCTGCGGGTCCCCTGATGGAATTCGCCATGTTGTTTATAAAGTAGTCAAACTATCTGTTCTATAGAGTGCGTTTCGTAAATACGTTAGCTCATTTGGCAAAGAAGCGAAAACGTGATGACATCTTAGTACTGTGTCAACCACCTTATGTGCTTTAAAAGGAAGGGGGTGCAGTTGGATGCCATTCGCAACCTACCACTAGAATCCACAAAATGTCATACTCTGGACTAACTAACTTAACTAAGAAAAAACAACAAGTTAAACCCACCACCCCAATATTGTTTATGGTGGCATTGTTGTCAGCCTGGCATTATATTTTAAAACAAACCATAGCACGCAATGGAATATCGATAGTATATTGAGTGATGCCTTTAAAATACATTAAGGAATGTACCTAAACAAGATAGTAGAATTCACAGAATAGTTATACATGATAGTATACATAAGTTCGATGGTTTCGCTTAAGTTGGAAAAAAATGTAAACTATTATTTTCTAGATCCTTTCATTGTGATTTTCCTGCCATTAGGGGGCGGTGTGGCTCAGCCACATGAAGTCATCATATGCCGCTCCTTCTCCCCTCTCTGAGCTTTCAAGTGCACAAGTTAGTTTTGCAAGGGGTTTATCGCGAAAGTAGAAGCAAAAGTCAAGGCGGGAAGATTTGAAACTGCAGTGATAGGTTTGAGAGGTTGTAGAGGCCTAGTTGTGGTTGCAATTTAATTCAGAATCTAGGAAAACGTGTAAATATGACAAATATTCAGAAGATAGATTTGGGAGTTTTGTCCATGAGTGCAAATCTCAACATTTAACTTCAGTTTTCAGTTTTTATTTGACCAATTTTCACATTGGGGCTGTGAGTGTACATTTTAGAGTACATGTACTTGCAAGTTCACAAATTAAAATCTCTCAAGTTTTGCTACTGATTTACCTTCACACTCCTTCCCCCTTTTTGTGTCCTTCATTTAATATATTGTTTGACAAGTACACAATGCTTGCACAATGCCCACATTTCTTCGTCTGATCTCTGAGCATCTTTTCCCGCCGAGGACAGTGAAACCTTCTTGAATGGGCAGCGAACAGCCTTAAGTGTTTTCTGACCTCTGTGCTGCATGCATGATGGTTTAAAGTGCTCTTTTCTATGATTGTGTGGTGATGAAGAACAAAGGTTCAAGTGTGAACCTTTCTGAGTGGGTGAAACTCTTCTTTCCTTTTCTCAGAGTTCACCAGAGTTTATTTAAACAAGCACACAAACATCAGATTTTTGTACATTCATTCCCTGTTGAAAAAGCGTATTATCACACTGCATTCTGCTAAAGACTATCACATCTAAAAAACCTAGGGGTAGTGATTAAATCCATAAAACAGGGTACATTCTACACTAGCTTAAAACTCTGTCCAACCTTTACCTTCAAACTCAGTTAAAAATAAGGACCATATTTTAACTTTTACATCACTGTGCACAACTTATCTCCTTACAGTAAACACAGACTCTACAATAAAGAAATAAATGTACCCTATTTTGGTACAGAGGTATGGGTAAGGCAACTTGTTTGTTTGGAAAAAGCTTTTACCCAAAGCCACTTACAATGTAGTTGGCATATACGTTTCAGTCGTTGCCTTCCCTGGAAATCAAACCTTGGTTTTGTAAGCAGCATGCTTTACCAGCAGAGCTACAAGAAAAAAAAAATGTAGCAAAGAAGAAAATTTTAAAGCTGAAGGTGGATTTTTCATAGGGAACAATCCCGAATGAGACTCTCTAACAATGCAATGCAAAAACCAGAGAGCCTCCATGCTAATAACGTTGCCTTACCTTACACTTAATTTTAATATTGGACCAAATTTATGCACGAATATGTAACAAAATATGTAAAGTGTTTTTCATGACACTTTAACCTTTAAAATAATAAGTCAGAGAATGTTGCAAATCCAAATGTGAATTTTGTTTCAGGTGATTTTCTTAAAACAGTTGAAAAGAAAGCAAGTACTGTACACAAATGAACAGTTCACGCCTGGAGAATTGTTCACCTCAATAGCGTAACAATCACATTTTCTTTTACTTAAATGATTTAAAATGCATTGTAAATAACAGCGAGTTTGTCGAATCGGAACACTGTTTTCCCACTCATAAGAAATGGATTTATAATTTACACTTTACTAGGGTACATCTGAATTCTATTGGGGCTTGTGCGGCAATTTAACCCTGTATGAGAACCTTCCTTCCATAGAATCCAGGGGAATTTGATGAATGTCATCACCTATATTGTGGTCTGAATAAACTAATGAACGTAAGGAAAACAAACAATCTCTGGAGGTGTGGATAGTAACAGATAGCAATTATATAATTTCAGGTTTCTTTCAAACCACATTTATATTCTTTCCACATTTGTCTGTCTCTCGTTCTCACACACATACCAATTTACCCAGTCAGAAGACCATAAAAGGCTAGCTGAATGAAAAAGGCACCCCTCTACTGTCTTGTCCTTTGGATTACAGATCATGATCTGGTCAACAGGTCAACACTTATGTTGGGAAGACACCAAAAAGTCTTTCAATTTCCCTCTGTGTTACAATAGCAATCAGTGTCCTGGTTGGAGTTAACCCACCTACAATAAACTTCAAAGCAAAAGACTTCAAACACGTGTGTACACGCTCCTACAGGCTGACCGAGCATCAAAATCTAACCTCCGACACGTTTCAATAGATCAAACGAAAGAAATTCACTTGAAGCATTGAAAAAGAGACTTGCAGGGGGGGTTCTGGGAAACCGCTACGTACCAAAAATGGTATCGCCCCAACCGCTTGCATTTAGCACTGAAACGGCTCAGGGAACACAATCATCAGGACCACAGAGAGTGCTGACAACAGCAATTTTAATTTAAAACTAAATGACAAACAGATGTTCTGAAGAACTGCTCTACAAAAAATTGTTAAGACTAAAATTAAGACTAAAAAACCTGTACGGGTTTATTTTTTCCACAGAACCCAAAAAAAGATATTTTTAAGAATGTCGGTAACCAAACAACTACAGTACACATTCACTTGCATTGGTTTTGTGTCCACCTAATAGAAGTGAATGGGAACCGCCATCTTTCGGTTGGCAACATTCTTTGAAAAAGCTTCTTTTGTGTTCTGCGGAAGAAAGTCATACAGGCTTAAATGACAAGGTGGTGAGTAAATTATGACAAAATGTATATTTTTGGGAGAACGATCTCTTTAAACTTGTTTCTCTTTAAAGCATCTTCGACTGTGTTTTATCCATCCACCTCCTAACATTACTCCTGCATCCACCCAGAAACCCAAAGCGACGTGCAATCTATTCATCCCCATCTTTATACAAATTTTAATCTGAAATCACTGTAGCAAAATATATACTGCAGCTCAGCACCTTGGCTGTAATTACACCATAAACCTAAAGGAACACTTTTTCATTTCAGTGGATGTCTGCATAATGTTATAAAAAACAAACTTGAAATTACTTTTCTTCCGTAAGTGCTGATATTCAGCTCTTATCTATAAATAATATATTTTATTATATATACATTAGAGGCAGTTCATAAACACTCGCATGACACCCTTTCATAATATCACGCAATTTGTTAACAATGTGTGGATTTATAGTATAATAAACAAGGAATCTGGTACAACATTATGAAAGTGATGTATTAGAATCTGCGCAGATATACTGCAGTGTGTAAAACGTTATAGGAAAAGCTGCAGAAAGAGGGGCGATAAAATGCTCATTAAAAAAACTTCAACAGCATGAATATTATTTCAAAACTTTATTTAAGTCACACACACCTTCACTGGAACAGCACACTGGGACAGAGCATCGAACATAAATAATGAAATAAAAACAAATTTAAACGCAATAAAATGACAAAAAAATGCATCGCCCGGGTCTAAAAAGACAACAATCTCTCATTGGAGGTTGAAACAGGTCATTTAAAGTGCTTAAATTCTTTCCTCTGTTGGTAAACATTGTGTTTACACAAACAGTCGGCAACTGTTGTTTTCGCAAAGATCGAGTAAGGTTGCTTTCTCACAATAGCGCAAACACTTTGTAACAACAGGTGAACAACAAAACGTGACAAGTATATGGATAGAAAAAATAGTTTTTTATTTCATGCTCTTAAAAAGTTTTAAGAATCCACAGGAAGGCATAGACACGGGCAGCAAGACATGAGTGTATTACAAAACAGTATGTATGAGCATATTTCTTTTTTGCGATTTGGGGATCTAATGTATATTATTTTTATTCTACCGATGTCTTCTTCGTGCAGGTAACTGTACTCTTAACTTCGTGTAAGAAATGCAACGGAGCAGTAATGTGCTAAACCGAACAGCATTTCAGTTTCTGTCATTATATTCGAACATGAAAGTGCAAAAAACGTATGCAGAACATACTTTCCATTTAGAACATATCTATTCTGTAACACTTCTACACTGTTACACCACGAAACGCAAGCACAGTTCCTAGCAACCCAAGCAAGTCATGTCTCAAAAATGTAATTATAAGATGTCTGTTCAAGCCATTTACACGTGTGTCATGTTAATAGGCAAAGAAGACAGATGAGACTAGCTGTGAGCAGACACTTCATTGACACGAGCAATTCACCTCTGACCGCAGCAGACGGAATCGATGTACATCTGCATCTTTCCATTAGCCAGACCGCACTGAATTACGCGGGACCTCTACCCTTGCACATGCACGCGGGTACAGATACAGAAAAAGAGAGAAATACAAACAAACCATCTCCAGAGCATTACAAAACAAGCCCTGCATTGATTTTCTGCTTAGTATAACCACAGAGGTGTGTGAGAGAGAAGCGCGCACACACAAATATCCTTGTTTCATTGATTTTCATTAGGTGGATTTAGACATGGCTGCCCATCTCGGCTTTGGGTGTGTCTCGAAGTATGTGGCCCATGCGAGGTGTGTTTCAGCAACCAGAGCCATGTGCATTGTGGGAAAATGGCAGTAAATCAATTTCGCTATAGATTAAATGTCCATGGTGTGATGTTATTTCACACGTCGAGACTAAAGTGGCTGTTAAATTATATATGTCAGAGTTATACTGTATACTGACACATCTGCACGCAATATGGCTGCAGTATACGAACACACAGGCGTGGGCTCATGCCATGTATAAAATAATTGTGCGGATGAGTAGAGATGTTTTTCCATGCAAATGATCTTGCTGTATGTTTCTGCATTGTAGTGCGATTACGGAACAAGATGTTATACGAAGTCTGTCAAGACAAGCAGCGAGCACAAAACCTTAAAGTGCTCAGTCCGCTTCATGAGAATAGCTCGCTGATATATTTATGAGATCTAACACGAAATTGGGAACAGACAACCTTTCTGTAGTGAAACCAAAACCAACATCTATATTCCCAGATCAAGTAAAACAAAGTTTATCACACGGAAATACATCTACTGTGGTTAGCAGCCAAGTATTTAGACCTTTTTGGCACCGTTCAAACTGTCCAATTAGTCTCAAAATTATACCATAAATAAAATTTTCCCCTGACACTTATCCGTCAACATCAATAAATATAATTGACTGCTTGTTAAGCCAAACATTTACTGTTTGGCATCTGTGGTCAACCTAAAATATCAAAACCTGAGAATTTGCTCAAGTTTGTACACTTTTGTTCCTTAAATTTTCCTGGCATAAATATTTCCAAGATTGTCTCTAAAACAGGGCACAAAATCTTTCTTACAGTTAATGCATCCTGCAGTGTTGGAGCAAAATGAGCAGCTTAATAAAGGCATTTGAACCGTAAACATCTTTATAATTTGTAAATAATTAATAAAATTTATTACGTATGCAAACGGAAAAAAGTTTCTGCCTCAAGCACACTTCTTAAAGAAAAATAACTTCATCAACACAGGAGGCATGAGTCTAATTAAAACCACAATCTGGTGATTATGACTCGAGCCCCTGTGAAAAAAACGACCCGAAAGCTGGCAGATTTTTCTGGGGTACCTAAAGAACAGGCGTGAGTTGATGGAAGTGAGAGACTAAATCTATTCATCCTTCAAAAAAGCTCCCGGATACAAACAATAATGTGTTTTCTAGGCAATGACGTGGGAGCTCGGTGATGTAAATGTCACAAAACACCCACTAAATGTGAGAGCCAAAGCCCTGTAGGTGTCCACAGGACATGCCACTGGGGAAAATATCAAGACACTGAGAGTCTCAAATGAGCTTCACAGGCAGTATAGCACTGTACTCATGTCACTTATAATTTGTTTAAATATGAAGAAAAATAAAGCATACTGTATTACATGCAGTCTGTCATATTCTTCTCCACTGGGAGAAACAGAGGATAACAAAAACTTACAGTATGAAGTTATCATGAGTGGCAAAGGTTATTCAGTGGTTATGGAATGACAGATGATCAATGACCTCAACTTAACATAAGGACAAAGAGCTATTGTGTGTGACAAGCACTGATTGTGACACGGCTTTGTTGCATAGTTAGATGCATAGCTTAGTTGCTTCGTTGAGCTTAGATCTATTTATTATTGTCCTGTTAGCTAAAAGACACTGTCTAGTGCAAGCTGCATATATGTGCATGCATTTAGGGAGGTAGCCTAATCTGCGTCTATGGCTGCAGTTCACGCTCAGTGAATCTTTGGCTTTGCAAGTCTTGTAGAGACACTGAGCAGAACTGAATCCTTTTTTCCTTCACTGGGAGTCTCCTTTTTTAACATAGGACAACATGGCCAGTGTCTCATTGTGAGCTGAACTGACACACTGTAAACCTCTGGATGGAGGAGGAAGCTGCTTGGCACTGTGGCTCAATGTGGATCCAGGCTTTGCCCCGCTACAACTCCCCAGGTTGGGGACAGTCTCTCTTCTAACCACTGGTGGCCCAGGCTGGGACAACACGACCCGAGACCTATCGCGATTCCCTGAACTGACGCATGGTAAACCTCTGGACGGAGGAGGGAGCTGCTTCGCATTCATTGGATTGGGTGAAAGCTTTGGGTTTGCCTCTGTACCGCCCCTTTGAGGCAGAGCAGAGAGAGTGAACGGCCTGTGCAGGCGAGGACCCTGCAGGACACGAGGGCTAAAGAAAGACAGGGACGAATGCTGGACTTTGTTGTGTTGGTAATGTAGGGTTGGTCTTACAATATATTCTCCGTTCTGCTGTGAGTCACTCTCGTGGTTGTCTTGGATGCGAAGGTGGGTGCTAAGCAACTGGCTCAGCTCCTCCGGGTCAGGTAGAGATCTCGACTCCTTGTGAGGGACTCCAGCCGTTCTGGGAGCAGGAGAAGAAACTACACTAGTACAGGGGGCGGGAAAACGGGAGGCAACAGACCTCTCCCCTGGAGGGCAGGCATCACTGAGGACCACGGTGGGGGCTGTTCTTGCTACACTTCCCTGGTTGAGGGAGTCGTTGGGGATGTGGCTGATGGGATGAAGTATTTGAGGCTGTAGAAGACACAATAAATAACATTATAATAAGCCATAAAAAGATGCAAGAGTAGAGAATATAATAAGCAATAAGGTGAATTTCATCCTAGAGTAGAGACCATATAGTACGACACTTTGACCAATGTGTGAATGTGTCACTCCACCGAAAACTAAACTCTGAAACACGAGTGACAACCGTTTCCCCCCCGATGTGTGAACACAAACAGGATATGAAATAATTGAGGTCAGTTCTGATGGTAAAAGTCTGGTGCAAGCTGAATCTAGGAGTGGATGAGCCTGTTTGCTAGTGAGTTTGAGTAAATGCAACACACTCGACATGGAATACATCAGGGCACCGTGACACACAGGTCAAGAGGTGTTTTTATCTCCGGCTCTCTCACTTTCTGTCTAAAGTATTGTTTCTTTAAAGAAAAGAACACAGAGCTGTGTACTGAGACCACAGCACCCCCTAGTGGCCAGCTATGGTTTCATGCAGCATTCAACATTTTGATGCGGTGCGTGATCTTTGTAATGTGAATACTGCCTGCAGATACCATCAAAAAGCAGCATTGTGAAGCAACCAACAATCTGAGAATTTTTTGTAAGAAATACCAAAGTATTATATTTGAAAATAGGAGCAACAGGGCCTTCCCTTACATAAACTGAATAAGAATATAATACAGGCAGACAGGGGTACGTGAGTGTGTCAGAGTGTTTGTGTGCGAGCAGGAACGCAAACTGTCTGTGACTTCAGAAGTGCAAGGCTACAGACAGTCACTTCCTCAGCTTGATGTCATGAAGTCTCAAGGGCGGAGAGACGTGGGCGGACACCTGCAGGTAACACATTCATAATACATTCATCCTTGTGTTTCTCTCTCTCTTTGCGAGAACAGACAGGTCTTCGAGACAGTGAACTTTTAAACCCTGTGGGGGCCTTAGAATGAGGGTAGATAAGAGGAGTGCCCCCTGTGTGATGGAGAGAGAATGGCACCTGCTAAAGCAACCAATACGGCAGATTTTTACTAAGAAATCTTGCACGAGTTTGATTAAAATACAACCTAATATATACTAGTACATTAGTCATGACTCTCAACAGGCTATACAAGATAAAGTAAAACTCATATGACGACACATAAATGGGGTTTATGCACACAGAGCGATGACATCCTTCTGCTTAAATCTATGCCAGCTCGGTTACATCCAGCGCCATGGGGAACAATGGCGTTTCACTTCAGGATGCACATAGAATTAAGAGTCTAATTTTTCAAACACTTCGAGATACATCGAAAACCAAAAAGAGAAGCACTTCAGGCTTTTCGTTTCAAGGTGCATCAATCCCCTTAGTGCTATGAGGGGGAAGTGACCAAGTTGGCAGCGATGTTAGTGGAAGTACGTCATTGTCCCTTGTGCTCAAACCCTATTGCAATTCTGTATAGAGCCACAGCTATTGGTATGAAATCACAACACATGCCTGCTATTACATGCGGATTGTGCAGCCTAAGAAATCACCACAACCAAACATGCAGCATCATACCAAACTACAAAATAAAACATTTGTTAAACAGTCCAAGAAGGCAGAGCAAATGCAAAGAGTTTTATTTTGTCTGAGTCAAATACGTGTTATTCCACAGAGCTCTATAAAGGATTTCTCTATAAATACCTGAATGATAAGGTGAACAGCATCTTTCCACTATAATGAGATTAAGAGTCAAATTGAGTCATTTATGTCTTTATTCAACAGAGCTTGGTTTTAGCTAGAGCAACACCCAAGGCTACAGAGACGAGCAGGGAGAATTAACTACCTCCAAAATGTCTCACAAGATAACCTCCGTAACACTTTCACTGCATATTACAACAGAAAGAGCTGTAATAAAGTCTGCCTCTAATTCAGTTATTCGTCTTACTGTTGGCTTTGTGTGATAAAATGTGGCCATTTCGATAATAGAAGGGTTTTTAATATCCTGGGTTTGTAAAAAAAGAGGTTTTAATAACAACTCCTCAGGACTTATCGGATCATTTTATTTTAATTGTCCTTTAAAACTGTGTGTCCCTGGGCAGTAACAGGACCAAGGTGTGTGTGTGTGTGTGTGTGTGTGTGTTTGATGTCTAAACCCCAGTCCACCTGTGCAGACAGATAAATGTTTGGATAGTCTCTGTAAGCAAGCTGGAAAAAGTTGTGGTTTTCCCAGAAAGCACCAGTAAACACTGGAGCTCAGTCAAAGCAAACACAGATCAAACATACCCACAGCAATCACAGGCCTCAAAGGAAGAGAGAAATAGTTGCACTGAGATTTTAAACGGGTGGTTTAGGCAAAAGAGAAAGAGTCATGTCAGCTGTGTGCATTTTGCAATAGGTATGTAGTGCATGTGTAAAATGCGTATGAGAATTGTTCAAATTCGCACATGCAAAAAGAAAACACGACAAGCATGCACCGGTCAATTACTTCATGTCAAACGACCATGCAAAGCTTTTAGTAGCGGTTACTGTACCACGCTGTGTCACAGAAGTAATGTACAAGATGCTCTATACCTGTCCAGGGGCATTATGGGATAAGCAGAGGGGGAGAAACAACACAGAGCACAGTGTTGTCAATTAGGAAGTAGGTAGAAAGAAAAGGGAAGAGGGTGAAAAAAGAACATGAGAGGAGGAGAGAAAGATAGAAAGAATACATTTGTGAAAATGAGAGAAAACCGAGATGGAGGGAGAGAAGAAAATGTGTCAGATCTGTCTAAAAAGGTTTACAATGTCAAAACAATCCCTCCAATAAAACTGTATAGCAGGTATACTCTTACTTCTAAGTGGCTTCATGCCATAACACAAAACTCTGGATTAACTAAATGAATCCCTTAATCTTACATAAACCTTTATCGAGTGCAAGTTGTGTCCCAAATGACATACTATGTAGACACTATGCACTTAAACAATGCTCTGTATACTCAAACATCTGCTGTATGCTTTTTCAAAGTGTAGTATTGTCTCAAATGTATCCGTGACTGTTGAGTGCAAGAAATGTCCTGTGTTCCACACAAACAAAGTAAGATATTTGGAAGAACCAATGTCACTAAGCAAACGGATCTCATCCCCCATTGACTACCGTAGTATTTATTTCCCCCACTGTGGCAGTAAATTGGGGATGAGATTTGTTTGGTTAGTGACATTCTTTCAAATATCTTCATTTCTGTTTGGCAGAACGAAGTTTGGACCAACCCGAGGGTGAGTAAATGATAACAGAATTTTCATTTTTGGGTGAACTATCCCTTTAACAGACTAAATTTTTACATTATTTACACTAGAAAATGGTGCACAGTTTTGAAACGCTGAATAGTGCACATGTGTGAGATTTGGGACGCACCACAGAGAAGACAGCAATAACACTGTAAATTATCATATTAATATGATGTTTATTTATTAACTATTAAATAAATGAAATGGTCCAAACCAGTTGATTTTGTATGTTGTTCTTAACTGAACACAAACGGGTGGTTTCCCGTACAGTGTTTAACTCTACTCCTAGACTAAAATAAATGTTAGAGCTGTCTAAATTGAAAACAGCTGGCACTGCCATGTTTTAAAATGCGTATTGTATGTAATAAAAGTAAAACAAAAGTAATGCTTTTTGTAACTAATGTTTGTAAAACCTTTTAAATGTCCTAATTTAACTAAGGCTCAGTCCTGGCTTAATCCAATCCCTGTCTGCAATCTGCCCCAATATGTGTTGTACGAGTATACAATGGTGTCCATTCCCCGTGTACACACAGACACACACACAATCTACAACAGCTGTGTGTGGTCAAGCTGGTTGAAGCAACACAAGTTGAGTTTTCGACTGACCGCACTGGTGAGCAAAGATGTTTACCCAAAGCCCCTGAACAAAACACACCTGAAGACAGACCTCACAGCAGCACACTACACACACGCACATACACATGCAGAGTAATGGATGGTGTGTAGAGCCAACAGCCCATCAAGACCCGAAAGAGACACTTCATAGTCTTTAGGGAAACTTGAAGCTCCCCTTCACTTTTCCATCTTCAGTATCATTCTATCGCACATGAAATCTCTCTGACGTGCTCTCATTAGACTGAATTGATATCATGCTTACACAGCCTGACAACCCTTGATATAACAGAGGTTTTGTTTGTGTATATACCGCCTAATTACAAGTCTACAGCAAGACAGCATCCCAGAAAGACGAAACAAAGAAAAAGAGATAAGCAGAAAAGAAGTTAAACTGTTTGCCAAGAGGACGGGGTCAGAGGTCAGGGGTTAATGACTCACTCTGTCGACGTTGAGGCATGCTGGCACGAGGTGCAGCCTGGTACTGGCACTGCCAGGGAGAGAGGAGAGAAGTGGATGCAGCCTGCAATACACACACATACATTAAAACCATGACACACACAGCCGCCTTACGAGACACGACACAGTGCACAGGCACTCACAGCTGAGGATGGAGAGAAACTCCAGCAAAGCCGAGACCAACATAGAGTTCAGGAGACTTGTTGGCAAGCACATTACACACACAGTTCTCCGAGAAGAACTACCAAGACAAATGTTTTTTTCCTGTGAAGTGGCAATCTTGCAGATATGAGGCATTTTTGCTTTCATTGGATGAGAAAAATGTTCCAAAGAGAACCAGAGGCGTTGGTTTAGAACAAAAAGCTTATTAAGAATGATGAAGTATTTCTGCGTTTTTAGTATGAAATAAATAAAACACGCCTCTAGAATTATTTTGCACTGAGGGCAAAAAAAGAACATAACTTCGGGATCACTTAAAAATCCTGAAGTGAAGTAGTTTAAACACTAGCATACGCACACACCAAACATCCAGTTTGTTTTCCACAACTTGTCTTTCTCCCTCATTTCCACTTTGAAATTCTTCTCATCCATCTCTCAGCGAGTTACCTCATCTCACCTCTCTCTAATCTCTCCAGACGCCGGTCTCTCGCCGAATGCTGTTAGCTTTAGTGATTGTGCGCCGGTCTTCAATAAGAACACGTCCCCCTGTGAACAGCCCAGGCTGGGAGTCTGAAAGCTAAGCCACCTGGGTGGGTGCCTGGCTGCTTCACTTAAATAGGAGATGACAATCATTCTGTACTCTATAGTAGATGCCCGCTTTCCCCTAGCAGCTCCAAATTGGCCAAATCGGCACCTTGGCAAACGAGACTCTGCTCCGGTCGTCCCGAGAGGCCGCCGGGCTATTTGGCAGTGAAAAACGAAGGCGAGGTAGCGAAGGACAGAGGAGAGGAAATGAACAGAAGGAATGTGTTGACTGATTTGTCAGCCCTGACAACACATTTGCTTCTTGGTTTTTAAACCACTAACCACCTACAAAACATTTCAGGGGGTTAGGGGAACAGGAAATGAGTGAGAGTGACAGCTCAGCAAGGACGCAGATAAGCCCATCTAATTTTTTTTGGAGTCGTGACGATGTAATCATGTTGACATGCATGCTGCTAGCAGGATAGAGAGAAAGAACTCACAGCGTGGTGACGATGGGGCGGCCGCCATGCCGTCTGAGTGGATTTATCATGATGTGTTCTTCTCTCACCTTTGACCCCACACTTTTGATGAAGACACTTACATCTCACCGACTGAGAGAGAAAGAGCAGGAGTGAAAGCAAGAACAACAAGAGTTTTGAAATCTATATCCGCAATCCTAAGCAAAAGTGACGCTTGCTAAAGCCTACTGTACCCCCTACTACCACATCATTTTGTTCTAACGTAAAGAAATCTCATTTACGTTCATGCTCTGCCGTCAGCATAATAAAAGTGTGGTAAGTTCATTAGCTCTAATGATATAATTGCTTAGCGAAGGTGACATTAATTCAGATTAAAGGTGGAAGGGCATGTGTTGATGCACCATTTAGCATGTTTTTAGGACTGCTTACAAACAGTACGAGACATAGGTGTGTTTTTGAAGCAGCTCGCCTGGATTACGGGCAGATGTGGAGAGCGCACGGCTCTAGAATCTTCTAGCAGAAGCTGCAAGCTTTGATTAGTCTCTCATGTATAATGTATTATCAATCAATACAAAATGTTCAAAAAGAGTGCGAGTGCGAATGCGTCTGAAATGCTGGCTCACAGATTCCTGTTGCTGTTGGTGCGTGAGCTGATTGATGATTTTATCTTTCTTTTTCAGCTCTTCCCTGAGATACCCCACCTCCTTCATCATCTCCTCCATCTGACAACACACAGAAACAAAAAAATATATTAACACATATGCAGGTGGAATCAATTATACACACAAATAATGGTTAGACGCAGCAAAATGCATTTTGTATTTTTGGAGATGTATTGATGTAGCTGTGAAAGTAGATAGATGAGACCTTAACAAGGCTGTGTGTCAAATTAGTGGATTTGATCATTAGACCTGCCGCTGTTAATTACTGCATGTTGTCAAAATGAATCATACAACAACATTGACAAAAAACAAACAAACATGTGTATTTGTAAACCTGTGGAATACAGACGAGGTTGTCAATGTGATTTTACAGACCTGCTGGGCTTTGTGGTCATCTTCGCTGGTGTCCAGAATCTCAGGTGTTATCTCACCGTCATCTGTCTAAACAAACACACACGCAAACTGTTCAAGAGAGTCGTTTCTGTTTACAACTCATTTTATCTCACCGTCTGTCTATTTTCCTCTTTCGCAGTGACATGCACTCGAAACAATTCAGGGGCTAACAGCTGCGTATGTGTATCCCAGCTGCCAAGAAACAGTCAAATGCGTGTTTTGCGAGGTATGTGCAATACCTGCAGAAGACTGTGAAGTTTAAGCAGCTGTGATTTAACAGAGGTGCAGTCATCAGCCATGTGTTTGAGAACGAGCTCGTCCAGCGCCGCCTCATGGCCGTCACGATGAATTGAGGGATGCAGAGGCTGGTGGACCGTTCGACAACCATCGTAATGCAACCCAGACAGTCTAACAGAGAGAAAGAGTTCAGCGGTACACTTAAATGAAGAAACGCTCATTCACAGAAACAGTGTTTGTACAGACATTGTATACTGAGGTAGAGATAAACAAAATGTACTAATAAAACAAATGTCGTACATGAAGTATACAATGACTATGGCAACTAAAGTAGCGTTAGACTTGAACAATTTCCAGTTCAGTCTGAAAATGTATCAAGTATAAGGCCACCTTAGTTGCCACTGAAATTCTGTCATCATAAAGTATAATTGGCTATTTTAATGTTGCTATTTTGATAAGATACAGTATATCATTTATAAGTTAACATTGACATTAGTATTATAATCGTTTAAAGAACATGCATATATACAAGATTAGTGTTTCTCAAACTTTCAGATCAAGCACCACATCTAATAAAATTAGGCAATACACCTATAAGACAATATTTCAAATACACCTACTAATTGCCGTTGAAAAGTACAGCTGTCAATCTTTCCTTGACCGACAATTCAATACATTTCTCACCCCAATTCTAATGTTTGAATAAAAACATGTGAAACTCATTGTATGTAAACTAAATGTATATGCATTAAAAAAAAGTGTTAAGTAACTCAGTAGTAACGGCACATAAACCTTTTTAGTTTTGCATTGCACTCTAAACAGGGCTTAAATTTAGAAGGACTCCGCTGTAAATAATTTTTATGGGGAATTGAACTTTTTTTACTGAAGAGAGATCATTATTTTATTTTATTTATATTACCTTCATTAATTTAAGCACTTTCAAGTACTTCAAGGATATTCCGGTACTTAAAATTAGTTTATGTTCTGGAGAACTCACCTGTTGTCATTTTGAACATGATCCGTTCCACTCCATCTCTGTGGTCTTCTCCTCCAGTGAGCTGGCCGCCCCCCCCTCTCTGAGCGCTCAAAGTGGGCCATTCCATCTGCATGCAGAGGGGTCAACAACACCCGTCAATAAAAGACAAACACACAAAAAATATACTATTTACACATTCAGTCCGTAACACTCAGACACTCATACATTTGTAAAAAAGGGTTAAAGGTTGCCCAGCGTCCTTCCATATCCACAGCTCTGTCTTAGACAAAGCCCTTACACTGCCTGAGGCAAGAAACCAGGGCAGACTCACATTCAGTCTTTGGATATTCTCTGTAGAAGTATCTTTCTATATTTCTCACTAAATATCTCTCTCTCTCTCTGTCTCACACGCAATGTTAGACAGCACTCAGAACAGAGAGAAAACTAAACTAGCCCAAAACAAACCTGCTACATTCCACTTGTCCTTGTTGATCGCACCAAAGCCTCCGAAAAAACTGCCTAAAACTCATCCACGAATACAAATAAGCGTCTATTCTGAATGAGACGGAGAGAAAAATGCCAGTTCAAATTTCACAAAGGCAAAGATTATATCCAGCCGGACAAACATTCCCACAGTTAAAATCTGAAGTTCTTACAAAAGTTTGCAGCAAACTTTCCTATTAAACTTCTCGTGACTTTCTGGAACGTGGGTGTGTGTGTTTGTGAGTTCTGGGAACTCCCTGGGAACACTGACCAGAATCAGACACACATTCAGACACACAGCTGTAATCCCTTAGCCCCAGGTCCTTCAGAAGAGAAGAGGAGTTGGACGTGCTGGCGTGCAAGACGGTGGTGTTTTTCGGCTGGGTCGACACAGCCCTCAGGCAGGTCCTCCCTCTGGTCACGGGAACCAGCGTCAAAACAGCAGGTCTTCCTGCCTGCCAAGAGGGCAGATCGACCATGGAAGGAATTAAAAAGCAAAGGAGAAAGCCAGAGAGGGAGGGGGCCTATTCCCTCCTCCAAGCTCTTTCTGGATCTGCCCCCCTCACATGACTGCAGGGCAAAACGCCTGTGGCTATAAATACATGCACAGTGCGTGTTGTAAAACAGAGTGAATTATATTCGCCTTCTGAAAGTGCCTGCCAAAATACCAAATGTAAACACAAAACAAGCAAAGAAAAACACAGATGCTCAATAAACAAGCACTACTGATAATAGATCCAAGTGGACCAGTCCCGTGTGGGAAGCGTCCGCCCGACGCTCTTCCTGTATACAGAGAAAGCACTCATTTATTGGAACGTAACCAGGGTGTGGAATTTCTCGGAGTGTCTCAGAAAAACAGAACCTCCCTGTGTATAGCTTATGACCTCACATGTTATATATCCCTGAGACTGACAGGAACAAGAAATGATCCACACAAAAGAGCATTTCCAAAGCATAAAACTGAGAATGATTCACATTACACCCACATATAAAAATTCCATCATCACTTACCCTTATTTAAAATCTCTATATGACTCTTTCTTCAGTGGATCACAAAATGAGATATTGTTAGAAATTATTTTATGTTCTGTAGAAGAAAGTCATACAGGGTGAGTAACGGATGATAGAATTTTTGCTACACTATCCCCTTAAATTATTATTATAACTGTCTTCAAAAGCTTCATTGTGAAGACAGAAAGTATAACATTTGAGCATTTGCTATAAATAGCACCTGTTACACCACCTCATGTTACAATAACAGACAATTTATGGGGCTAAAACAGTTTATAAAATGTCAAGAAGCAACTTTAAAATGTTATTTTCAACACATAGTAGTCACACAAAAAAAAGGTTGATTACAATGATATAAAAAAAACTTGAAGTGATGTCACAGCATCAAAAATATACACTTTCCCTTATGAAAATTCCACAAACAAAATCATCACTACAGTCTTAAAGCCCACCCAGCAGTCGGGGTATAAACTAAGCAAAGTCCTTCCCCACTGTCATGTAAACTTATAAACATGCTGCTGGAAAAAAGTCTGTTGTTCTCTGTCGCATTAGCCAGCAGTTCAGATCAATAAAACAATAGAAAAAAGAAATCAAATACATCATCTTTTGTTACTGTATTCATCCTTAACATTCTTCATTATTGACCAAATCATTTAAAATAAAGATATTAAGCTGCAAAAAACTTGCCATTTGAACAGTCATTATTCACATTTACATTTGGTTGTGATAAATCAGCATGCTGATTAAAACTGAAAAGCTATCACAGCGATTGGAAAGCGATTCAATAGATCACAGACAGATCAACATAAGGTTGATTACGTTACAGATCAGTAAGTGGATTATTCTAGCTATAAAGATAAACAGTGCTGAACAGAATCCGGTTCTTTTTTCAATCATTTATTAACCAGACACACAGGTTTGAGAATAAAAGCTTGGGATGTGATGCAGAAACTCGGGGATGTGAACACAGACCAAGATCTTTACAGAGTAATTCTAGTAACCTCTCCGTAACCATGATCACAATTGTGCTGTTTGGAGAGGCAGTAAGACCTCGAAGAGCAATTTTGGTTCGATGATTGCAGGTTTTACTACAGAACTGAATATTTGTGTGTGCGTGTACTAACCACTGCGCAAGGCCCCGTCATCTGGCAGATCCGCATCAAGCATGAGGTCATCGTCATCCAGGTCACATGGCCCAGTGTAATCTAAGTTGTTGAGAATGTCCTAAAAATGACAATTGAACAGAGAGACACAGAACCGCTGTAAGCTTTGGGTGGTGGCAACATCTAGTGCTGTATTGTTCTGAAAATATTTCTTGCAGATACACCTGAGAAAAGTGGGCGTCTTACAGTCTAGACTTTCCTAAATAATACATCCTCAACAATAGGTGGCAAAAATTTGTGTAAAATGCTTGTGCCTCCAGTAAACCAACAGCTTAAAAATGCTAACAGTCATAGAAAAGCTTGTAGTCTTTTAAGTTTTTTTCTCTCTCTTTCCAGACTTAAATAAGATTTCATATAAATTACATTTTGGCAGACTTAAGGGTATTTCATTATAATAGTGTTTTTAAAAGTTGTATCAGTATTTACAATATATACACCATACATATATACACAATAAAATATGCAATAGGAAAAATAAATACATTTTCTCTATATATAACAAGATTTGATTTCCAAAAAGCCTTTGAAGCCATCTTGAAAATGGGGGGTTTTCTTATAATCAGTTCAGTCTTATATTTGGAAGAATGGCAATTCACAGATGTACGCTGACGTAACTCAAAGAGAGTCGATGAATGCTATATGAATAGAACTATACATTTTAGTTTTATTCATAAATCAAAACAGGGACTTTTGGGGCAATTTGATTATTTGAAAATACAAAAGCACATAAAAAAAACTCAATACAAAATGAAAGAGGATGTCATTAAAAATGAGTTAACACACGCAGCTTCTGCCAATCTCATATTAATCTTGAGTACCTATATAATAATAATACTGCATACTTTTCATATTTGAAAAATCAAAATTTAAATCAAATAAATCAAATTTTTAAAAAACAAATACAGCTGCTGTACGATTATGTCCTAACCACGTGCGGTTTATGTCCGGCATCTTTTAGCGCTGGGACCGCGCCATCTATCAGTTTTAAAGATCTCCAAATCCAACGTTATATCATCCGTATATATAACATTCAATACCAAAATGTGTGTGCTTTTCCGGGTCAATTGTCCAATAAGAGATTAGGGGATTAAGAACCCTTGTTACGAAATGGGAATTCATGTCCGAAAAAAAACTTTCCGAAACCTGTATGAACCCTGGCGGAAGTGAATCGAGCAAAGAAATACTATGTCATACGTTCACCTAGTTTTTTACAAAGTAACCATGTTAAACTTGAAAAGCCAGCACGTTTAACAGTGTAACGAAGTCAGAATGCATGAAATAGCATGTTTTCCGTTTTAACACACATGAGATTATCAATTGAAAAGTCTTTAATGCATTTTTAAATCGATTCTGAACTTTAAATCTGGCTCAGAGAGTTCAACACAAAATAACCTCTTTGAAGAAAGATTTGCTACATTTGTATTTGCTGAAAATGTTAAAAACACCGTAAAACAAGACCTGGCACCTCTAGCCTCAAACTGCACCAAGCGAAGAATACTAGTTTGATGTGACCCAGATGAAGAGTCACATCCCTTCCACACATACATTTAGCTAATACATCAAATTAAGATATTTTAAATTTAACTTTAAGTCAAACTCCTTTTTATGTAATGTTTAAACTTCCTTAGACATTTAACCAAGTCTGTATACAAAACAACTTTCTTGTACTGGTGCTGGTGATTTATTTACATTAACAATTGAACTTCCTCTTGTGGAAGTAGGACGCCTTTAAAAGACTTTTTTTTTTTAATTGGTCACTTGACATTTAACAGATGCTTAAACAGTACACTAATTGCAAGGACATTTCCTATGAATCAATGTGGGGGTAAGTGTCCCGCTCAGGGGCACAATGCTGACAAATGGGTTGCAGTAAACCTCCAGTTAATGATTCATGTGCTACCTTTAGTTCGAAGCTACAACCTTTGCATTTATATCCCTTAACCTACGCAACAGTTAAAACTGCACTACACATTATAAAGGTTATTGCGCTACATAAAATAAAAATACATCTCCAAGAAGACTTCATGTTCAGAAAGACAAAGGACGGTGTGACATTATTTGCAAAATATTCATGTAAAAAGGACGGCTGTGGCAAAGCACGATTGTACAAATTCGCTCTCAGCACACTTCAGAGAACATTATCAATCATGCTATCCATTCATAGCATAAAGATAATGTGCAAAATGTCTCTTCAAGCTGACACATTGCTCTCAAATATCTTCCATCATATGTATACCTATTTAAACAGAAACAAGCCTCAGGCCGGAACACGGAGCTACACGCCCCCAAAAACACCCACATGTACCGTACAGCCAACAGTACTTTGTCTCAAAGTGAATACAAAGTGCATTTAAAGCACCAAGAGTTGACACCCTTCACCTACACACACACACACACACACATACACACACACACACACACATACACACACACACACACACACACACATAGACTCTAGGCTTTACTATCTCTTACTCCATGTATAAAGGGGCTTAGTCACGGCAGGTTGCTTCAAAGGAAATGACATTTCACTGCGCTGGGCGGCAGCTTAGACACGCAGCCCAAGCTCCATCAGCATTCTCCTTCTGCGCAGAAAGAGCAGGCATATCGCAGCTCATTTCACATAGACCTGCACAGATCGGATTAAAGATCCCTTTAGAGCTGGACTGATACAGACAGAACTTCAGATAACATTTAAGAAAGGTCCTATTAGACAAGCCCAATTCTGATCACATTTCACACAATCTGAGCCCTGCACTTGGGAATCAAGCATTATATTTGAACGGGATACAAAACTATTCCTCGATCATAAAAATAAACCTAGATACCTAGGTTTTTTAGAATTTAGAAATACTTATAATCTAACCAATCCAAGTTTGGAGGTTTATTTTAAGAAAATTATTAATAAAACATTTCACAGCATCAAAGCATATCTCAGAAAGCAATAATTGGATAGCATCATAGCTGCTTTAAGAATAAACAGCATTTCATTCTTGAGATTCCATTTCAAACTGGCACTGCCACCCATAGATCCACCAACTCACACAAAATGCAGGACTCTGAAAGGGCCTTAAGGAAACGTAGGGCTCCAAAAGATTAAAATAAAATAGACTCAATAAACCACCAACCTAATAAATTAGGACGTGATTATAGGGCTTAAGTATTTATAGAAATAATTCAAATCCAGCTTGAAGCATAAGCAATGTCAGCAAATGATAAAGCGTAAACAATGAGTCTCTCGGCTAATTCATGCTGCAACAGATAAAACCTTGTTCCAGAATCGCTTAGTGTCGTGAACACAAAGGCTTACGCACCTAGCTCATTTATTCACTAATGAATTGGCCTGTAAATGCCTCTTGCAAGACAGTCTATATTTAAACCAAATAAACAACTCTTAACTGAGCCTAACAGGGGATGCGCTTTGAAGTCAAAGTCAACCAAGGGATTAAACACACAAATAAACACGAGGAGAGAGAAAAAAAGACACTGAAGGACAGAAGGGAGATGCTCTTCAAGTTCATACTGCCCCCTTGTGGATTTAGGAAATATTTGTATATAATATACTATTAATACTATATTATAAATTACAGTTTTAGATCATGTAAGGGAGTATTATTCTGTTACAGAAAATCTAATTATAAATTCTACAATGTAATAATGATTTTTCACACAAATTAATATTTATTAAAAATTACATTATGAGTTGTGACAACACTTTGACTGTTGTGAGTGGCTGCCAGTATAAAGTTACACAGCTAAAAAAGGGTTTTTGAGTGATAATTTATTGGTACATTGCTATGCTTTTGCTAGGTATTTAGGTGGTTGCCAAGTCAGATCAATGTGAGGTGTCATTCATTTCTACAAAAGAAAAGGTGTGTGGGATTGGTCATGTGTCTAATTCTAATTCTTGGGATTATGATTTTAATTCCCAAATCCTAAATATGAACAATAATTACAGTGCAGTTTAGCGTGCTAACAAACAAACACAGACAAACCTTCAGCACACCACTAGATGTCACTCAAAGACTTGTGCAACCTAATGCACAGCCACTTAAATGAACTACATTAGTGGACAAAACAAAACAACTATGATAGCGATGAGTCAGACACCATTCAATTTATACACAAACCTATTAGATAATACTTGTCATGGTTCGCCTGCTCGTACTATGCCCCAAATGAACTGTTTTTGTTGACTACAAATAATGGGACTACACTTGACAAACATGACACCACACGATTCTCCTTTCCGCATCATCTTTATTCATTATTTCTTAAGTAATGTTTGAAATATTTTTAACTTGTGGGTGAAGGTCAGACTATAAAGTGTTCTCAGAAGACTATTCTACTACGAATACTTATTGTAATACTTAAAGGGATAGTTAACCCAAAAATGAAAATTCTGTCACCATTTACTCACCATCAGATTGTTCCTGTGTACATTTCTTTTTTTCTGCTAAACACAAAGGAAGATATTAGGGAAAATGTCAGAAAGCAAATAGATATCATCCCCCATTTACTGCCATAGAAGAGAAAATTCGATCTGTTTGTTTTTTGACATTGCAGTAACTGGGGGATGATATCTCTTGGGTTACTGACATAATACCAAATATCTTTCTTTGTGTTCAGCAAAATTAAGAAATGTATACTGGTTTGAAACATTCTGAGAGTGAGTAAGTAATAACAATTAGATTTTTCGAGGTGATCTGTCCCTATAAGACACAATCATTTTAGTGTCAAACACTGTTAAGGAATGATGCAAACTGGAACGCAGGGCGTTTGTGTTTTCTCTTCATCCTAAGATTCCTGTTCTACATTCCCCAGATCGAATCGTACAGAAGAAATCACAAAATTAAAAAAAAATCCCAGCTGGTTTTAGTTTGATAAGAAGCTGGAATGTTAAGCAGTACTGTTCCGCACTGGCACCAGATCAAGGGGCTCTGGAGCAGCTGAGGTAAAACAGCACTTCCCTTCATAACGGCAGATTCTGCAGTAAGAACACTGCAGTCACAGGTCAGAACCATAGAGGCTAATCCATAATTAGCAGAGAAATAATTAGCAGGATAAGGTTGTAAAGCACACACACAAATTCGTGACACAAATGCGAACACGGGAGAACAGGAGAGATACGTTTATAGGCACAATTTATCCTTTATTATGCGACTGTCTGAGTCTGAGTCATTCTACTGTTTTTCTGTAGGAGACAATGGGAGTAAACCTTGACGTGAATTATCATTTTGGCAAAGTGTGTGTGTTTACTCACAATGCTGTTGAGGTCTGACTCATAGCTGCTGCAATGGTGCATGTGCGTATTGTGTCCCAGAGGTTCCATTCCCTCCTCATCCCACATGTACGTTCCCCCAGAGCTGTTTGAGGGTGACAGCTCCAGAGAAGAAGCTGCAAGACAATCTACATCAGGGGATGCGACTGAGGGCCCACGAGGTGGTCCAGCCCTGAGATCTGCCTTACCACCTGAGAACAGAGTTGGGAGAATCCTATGGTGAGAATATGTCAAATATGTCATCTAATTCTCTCCTTAGATAATGTTTTTAACATTACTTTAACAAACGCCAAAGTTGGTGCATATACCTCCCAGACCAATCCCAGTCCAGTCCATTGTCTCATTTAAGAAGCTCTGAAGGCGTGTCTGGGTGGATGTGGACCCTAGACTTTTGTAATGTGGGATCCCATTCTGTGATTGGTCGCCTAGGCTGTCAAAGTCATCAAGGAACTCCTCACTGGTGTCGTTCCTCTCCAGAGAGGATGCAGAGGAGAGAGACATGTCCTCTGGGCCCTCCCCAGTGCATCGGAGGTTCCCATCCAGCCCCTGCTCTGTCAAGACCTCCTCTGGGGAATCTGCACGAGCTGATGTCTTTTCAAAAGAAAAATACAGCTTTAGAACTCATTTAGATTTAGTTGACTTTAGCAGCAAATTGACCTTTTCTCTCAGGTACCCATGTGACGCCTATTTTTCACACACTATAATGCCTATTCCAATTCAATCACGGTACCATCAAAACACAGTTTTATTAAGACTTTTCCAATTAACCCACTAATAATAACCTTTTTCTTATATTAAATTATAAAATAATTACACAATGCACCTTTAAATTTAAAAGAGGACTGTATTAATGATATAATAAATATTACAAACCGCACAATACAAATATTAAGGCCAAAAAATATGTATCAATGCAACTTTCATGAGGTAAAATCACATAAAGCCTTCTTTCCAATGGAAAAATTGTCCCTGATCGACTGTGAACAGCAACAAATGTTTAATTTATGTCGCTTCGTGTGCTGCACAATGATAAAACAGAATCCTACACTTAACCAATCAAAATCAAGAACTGGAATTAAGCAATAAGGTACTCTAGGCTAGTGCATTATCGTGAAAAAGCACAGCTGAAGGGTGTTGTTAGGCATGACATGAAGCGGAGGGAAAGAAGCCTTCAAACTATATATGAAAATCCCTTTCACCGTTGTTTCTTGAAGAAAACTCCACTAAATATTGAATTATACATAGTAATCATACATGTTAATTGTAGATACTTACACTCTTCATGGAACAGTGGGGCAGCTCTGGAGTAAGTGAAGGAGATATAACGTCATTCTCTACAAGTGTCCTCCCAACCACTAGAGGGCACTGAGATTTGGCAACAACTGGTTTACTAAGCCTGCAAGCCTGAAGTGAGGGCTTTGTCAACACAGAGTTGGAGAGAAGAGGTCTTTTTATGACATTAGGGGGTGTTAAGCTGTCTGGCGAAGTAGCTGCAGCTGGGAGTTGGTCTGAAAGCCCCTTTCTAAACCCCAACCCCCCTAAACCGAGTGCCAGTCTGCCTTTGCTAAGGCTTTGGGGAAATTTGAGACCAAACGTTCGTGGAGGACGTAGCTGTGTATTAGCCAGCGGTTTCGCTAACTCCACAGCCTTGTTGAAAGAGAAAGACCGTATCATGGGTGCATTGGTTGGTGAGGGTAGCTGCTTAAAATGAGTGAAGCTTTGAGAACGCACCATATAATCAGGCACGACAGACTGCCGTGACAGGCTGTCAGTGGAATGGGACAGGCTATCCCTGGAGCTACTTCCATGAGATCCAGAGATCGCTCTGGGTCGCTGGAGCCCTGAAGAAACCATCCGTCCAGGGGCCGACCCCACAGGCAATGTCCCATTTTGAGTTGGCTTGGGGCCTGAGTTTTTTAGGGTTAAGTCCTGAGTGTTGGCGGGTGTTGTGATCCGAGAGTTTTGGGGCTTTGGTTTAGGACTTGGAATGGACTTGGGCGATTTGGGTACAGGTTTGGGGCTTCCAGATGAAAAAGAGGCGGCAGACCTGTGTATTTTAGTTGGGAAAACAGAAGGGCTTTTTAACTCCCTGTTTGCTGGAGAATGCAGGTAGCGGATGTCGTTCGTCTCCTCGGGCGGACGACACTCATCAGGGCTTGTAGGGTCCACTGTCCCTTCACTCTTCTTTCTCCATTTCATAGAAAAGGAAGAGGCTCTTACCACTCCATTTGGCTTCGCAGGGGGACTTTTTACTTCCTGTATGGGCCCAGTCTGGGTTGTCCCATTGGGAAGGGGTGAGGAGGTACCATTGACTGGGCGGGCACCAAATTTTGGTAGTCTGGACACCATGGGAGACTTACTGAGAATCTTCTGTTCCATCAGAAAAAAGAAGAATCATGGATGGACCTATTAAACAGAGACCTAGAGGGAAACAGCAAAGAACAGATCATAAAATGTCTATTTGTTTAACCATGAAAGTCTTTTATTAGCCATTACCAATTAGTTTTTTTCATTATCAGCGACTCAATCAAAATAACAACCATACATAAACGAGAAAAAAAACATTTATGACATTAGCAACTGAATTAAATTAGGTGCAGCAAGTCCGTTTACAGCACCACGTTAAACAGTCCCATGTGCACGCAGATTATCTTTCAGGCTTGAAGTTTAGGATATCCTTATTTGTCTCTCACTTCCAAAGTACACACTAACAACAAAGATAAGGGTGAGTGTACACATAATGCATATTACCTACAGAAAAAAATATGTACAGTACAGAAATGTCGAAGTATATATATTCATAGAGCGCTTCCCATACAAACGCATTTACTTGTGCGGTCCCCCAGGTATATAAACGGCCACCCAAGCATATTTGCCGTCTTATTTTGTAATTTTATTATCCATCTATGATAATGACTGTATCTGTGATCGATTAACTAGCGGATAAACAGCGATTCAGCATCTTTTCTCTTTCCTGCACGTCCTCCTCTTCCGTGTTCGCATGCACTCTCTTCCGATGAGCTACATGTGTGTGTGTGTGTGTGTGAGAGCCCTCTGCCTCTCGTCCGCGTGTGTAGTTTGCTCTGTGTAGTGTATTTAACGGTCACTTGCATTTAAAATCAAAGAAGCATTCATAATAGCTTTCCTTTAGCTCAGTTGTAATAGCATTGCGTTAAAAACGCAAGGTTGTGGGTTCGGTCCCAGGGGATTGAAGATACCTATGTAACATGTATAGGATAATGCAATGTAAGTTGCTTTGGATAAAAGCGTCTGCCAAATGCCTAAATGTAAATCAAATAATACAGCAACACATTGTCGAGAAAGGGCAAACAGCATATAGTCGCTCTATAATATAGATGTACTATTTTGTCCGATGATGTTGCGTGTATAAATCAGGATTTTAGCAGCAGTTAAAGGGACTGCTGGTGGCATTCAGTTGTACAATACAATATAATGTGACAGATCGGAGAGTAGAAGAACAACAGATATCAACACTAACACGATGCAAACACGACGTGATCCCTAGCACAACAAGTCTGTCAAAATCCTGTGGGAAACAACTATTGCTTAATTATTTTTATTTACATAACAATCTGTACAAATAAAAACAAACTATGCATCAAAAACTGCGCCTTTAACAATGCGATGTATTTTATTAATCGATATTACTTGTTTATTCCCAAAAAAACGAGTGCTGGTAAAGCACATTCGCTATGGGTGAATACCACCCGGAAGAGTTTTAGCACCTTGAGATTTAACCGGAAATATGGAGGATGCACTGAATACATAGAGTGAATACCAAATGAAAGTCTTCCTTTAAATGTAGGCGCTAATGCGATTGAGTGGAGACAGTTAGTATATCCATGATAATGTGGATTTGATCCTGAGACAGGGATGTAGTTACATTCAAGCTTTTTTGAGGCATGAAGGAATTATCATCACAGGAAAAACCTTTTACACTAATAGATGGGTTTAAAATGTTAAAATTATAGGCTACAGTGGGACTTGAACCGAAACAAAAAAGGGAATACGTCCATTAAAACAAGGGTAAACCAGAGATGAACACAGCAACCTTTATTCCCACACTGACCCACATTCTATGATAGAGATTATACAGTACCAGCAATCACACCAGACAAGCGGACAGACATCGAAAGAAAGACGGAGGGAGAGGCACATAGAGGGGGGAGCTTTATAATCTTCTTCATTCTGCCAAATCAGGTCAGCCACAACACACGCTGCCAAATCCCCTTTACTCAACAAAACACCTACTGAGGCTGTTATACACATGACTGTCACATTTTCTGGGGCCGTTTGCATAATTTGCTCAGACCTGTTTTTGAAGTTACTCATACATTTTTTCATAACTTCTTTAAATCAGTAATATAAAAAGGTAGATAGGTATAATTGAAATATAAGTCCAAACTAATTGCTAGTAAGTTAGACTAACTGTAAAGAGTAAGAAGCACTCTTAACATAGAGGCTAAGTGTATGCAACTGGACCCTGCTCATAAGAAAATGATGCTCACCTTTTCAGCCAGAATAACTTTTTATAAAACAAATCGTGTTGATTTGCAGAATTAACAGTGATCCAGAATTTTTTACCAATTGTAAAAGTTGCTGTTACCATGGAAACTATAACCCCTGCAAAAGAACTAAGCAATGACTACCAACACAAAACCTGTACACACAAAAAGTAAACAAGTCTTCCGGAAATCATGTAACTGTAGATTCACCCTTGCAGTCTCCTGAAGCGTCTCCAGTTAAGTGTGCCATATGCATCATACGTTCAATCTGACGCAGGGACAGGAAAAATCATGGATCGGACTAGTAAAGAACAGATTTAAAGCTGACCACTTTCCACATACAGTACATCTCAGTGGCCTAGGGAGTTAACACAACGTGTGCACAGGGCTGCCAACTCTCATGCATTCATGGTGAGACTCACGCAATTGACAGTTTTCTTAAGCTTTCACGCCACACATCCATTTTCTCACACAGGATCGCATAGCACACGTAATTTTTTCTGTGTTGTGTAATACAGTTTATGAAATAAATGCCTTAAAGCCTATGTTTATTTTGGTGCTGCAAACTTTCCTCAGCGGTCTAGCAGTGGACCTAATGAATTGAATCGAGAATAGACATTATCCCTAGTAACCACACAATTATTGATATAAAGAAATACGTTTTTTACTAGTAAGAGTTGCATTTCTGATATTTGAAATAAGATTTTTAACATGTAAGAAATGAACTATTGATATCTGAAATTGAATTTGAATGGCAGTCTATTGTGATATTTAACTAGTAAAAATGCAATTGCTGAAAATGTAATTACTGAAATCGAAAATAGCAATTGTTACTAGCAAAAATGGAATTGTTGATATTACAAATTCATATCCTGAGAATGATTAAAAGCTAATTTGGCTTGCCATATTCGGACCCGAAGCATCGAGAGACAAACTAATCCTTTCTGGTACAATGTTGCACATGCGCGGTCAACACAAAATGAACGAATCACTCTCTAAGACAATTCGTTACTCCCAAGTCATGTTAAAGAAAAGATGTCAAAAAGAACGAAACGACCCTTCACTAGTGCCTATCCCAGAGCTCCTTTAGTGCCGCTGTCCAGCTGTTCTCTGCATTAAACAAGATGAAACTTATTTTTACAGGAGCAATATAACAGTGCTTTCCTTTTTGTCTTTTCATTATCCCGTGTCTTCACAGTATCCATGTTTCACGTCTCAGTCTTTATCTTTTCTTATTTGTCCACCGTTGTCCTGTTTTGAACACTGTCTCTCACATGATGCACTCAGGCAAGCCAACCAACCAACCCTGTGACGTCACCATCAGATGGCGGTGCCCTTGTTTCAAAATATAATAAGGCATCCTTTGTTTCTTTTAAATGGTAACATTATTCTGGTTTACTTTATCATTTTTGATTGGAGTGGGAACATATTCATAAATAATGCTTACTTGATTGGACGTTCATTTCCGCTTTAAAGGCCTTATATTAGGAAAACTTTTTAAAGACTTTTTAAGGACCTGCGGTCACCTTTTTATATTATGAGCAAACATTTTTGTAATATGCCTCATTTACAAGTCCCTCATATAAAGAGAGACATGGTCACGGTAGGCCTATATGTAGAAAAAGCTTTCAAGACAGCCACATTCCCTGAACTCAGACTAACAAAACAAGCACAGTGACCAAACAAGATAATTTAGATTTTTACTAGTGTTTTCTATTTTCTAATCCAAGTGACCAGTGTAACAAGAAAAATAATTTGCTATTGAAAAAACTCTTTATACTGTATAATACACTTGCTACTGTATGATCTAACAGTATTTCTGATATTTTGTTACCATATATAACCAAATTTAAATATATGAATGGGGTATTTTAGGATTAATTATGAAACAACATGGTTTCAAACAACCTTAATTTATCTTCTATCGGTCGAGGGAAAAACCTAAGTGCCGAAACCCCAGCCTGGCCAAACCTGCTTTGCAAAAAGTATTTACATGTCATTGTCAGCTGACAGGAGATTTGCATCATTCTCAACTGGATAAAAAGGCAAATATTCTGGATATGTCAATAGTGGTTATTAAGGGTCTTGATTTTATTAACCTATGTTAATCATACAAATAAACAGCTGCTTTAATACATTTACAAAAAACATTTACAGCTAGGGGTGGGCGGAATGACCAAAGATCAATTTCACGGAATGAGTCATTTTATTTCACATTAATGATTTATTTAATGGTTACAATCTCCCATTATAATTCTATATCTTAAATATAATTTTTCTTACATGCCCCCCATAGTTATAATGTAGGCAAGTTATGAAAATGTACTAAGATATCAAATTAATTTCTTATGAGATTTGTTTTTTTGTGTTTATCTATCTTCTGGCTATATCATATGTATGCAGTAGGAAGATAGACAAAAAGTATAACAATGAAGTACGAATATGCACAAACAATGAGAGTACAGTATATGACTGGTGTTATAAACTGTTGTTCACCGCTCTTCACACTCTATTAGATGAGCAATTTTAGTGTGCTGCGACTCTATCTTTAGGTTTGTTTATTCTTACGCTTGTCTTTGTACTGCAAGTCTCTGGTGACTCCACACGCGTCTCCCAAAACGGGGGTTTGCGGCGCGTCATGTCAAAGTGCTCATGCTGTGAGCATCATCACGCATTTCAAACGCAGGTTTCATCTTAGCTCACCTAAAGTTGAGCTTTATTAAAACTATTAACAGCTTTACAAAACAATCTGACCTCTGAAATACTTGAGAATTTGTTTTTTTACAGGCAGATTTCTGCACCCTTGCATGAGCACTGCGGGTGAGAGACCGCAGGATTGGAGCGAATTACGAAACTACACACTGAAAAACGGTCAAAAAGAGTATTTGGTTTGTTACTTTGTTATGGGTGCATTAATTCACATGTTTTTTCATCATAACTCCCAACTTGCAGAGTGCCGAGTTAACCACCCCTACTTATTTACATTCCACGGAATCGGTTGACATTTTATTCCTCAGTAAAGTAATATTCAGTCATTGCGCCCAACCCTATTTACAGCTTTATTATTATGCACTGCTACATGTCCACCCCAACACAAAACCCAACAGCAACAGATAAAAGAACAAAACACACACAGAGTCAGTTCAAGTTGCTGACACATGGTTCAATACTATAATCAGCAGAAATCCTGCCAACACTGACATTTTAAGCACCTTTCTCACAATCTACAGCTCTTCTGAGCAACCAAACTTCCTGTCTTTGTTGACTGTAGCACAATAATACATTTAACTTAAATTACTCTACAAGATGATGAACAAGATGATGGGGCGGCTCGATTACTTGGGCCAATATTGAGATCCCGATTATTTAACACGATTACTCATTAACCTTTAAAACAACATAGAAAATAAACTATGAATTAAACTGAAAATATATGTAAAGAAATAGCACAGCTGAACCACTGTAAAGACAAGGGTGCGCTGTGGATTTATACTACAAAAAAAGAGATCCTCGCAAAATGGAGTGCGGCACAATAATAGTTTACCTCGATCATTTTGTTTTTGTAATTGATGAAGGCCACAATTGACCTCAACACTGTATAGGATGACGTAACGGGTCCAAAAAGATCACACTGATTTAACCAAATGTATTATCAGTGACATAAGCTAGTATACATAATAAAACCCAACACCAAGCATTACAGCTGTCTGGGGCTTAGGATACCATGGACATTGGATACTTCATATTATACTACAGTACACTCACTGTAATACAATATGGTAATGTGGCCTTCAGAACGATCACCTAACGGCCACTGCTGCTGGTAATAAAAAACATTTAGAGAAAAATCTGAAAGCTTGATCAAGGTGAGCCACTGGTATTACATATTTACATTTAGTCATTTAGCAGACGCTTTTATCCAAAGCAACTTACAAAGTAGGGGAAACAATAGAAGCAATTTGTGCAACAAAAGAACAACAATGCATAGGTGCAGTAAAACTGGTCTCATTTGGCCTACCACAGTATACAAAGTTAAGTATCAGTTTTTTGGGGGGTTAGTACATTTACATTTTACATTTACATTTATTCATTTGGCAGACGCTTTTATCCAAAGCGACTTACAAGTAGTTTTATACAGTGGCACATTACTGCAGAGCAATCAGGGGTAAGGTGCCTTGCTCAAGGGCCCTTCAGTCATGACCTGCTGGCACTGAGATTAGAACCGGCAACCTTCTGATCACAAGCCCAACGCTCTAACCATTATGCCACTTTACCTAAGTAAAGTAGAGAAGAAGTAGCTTGAGCAAGATTGTTCCAGAGTCGTGGAACACATCCAGAGAAAGTGTGCATGAGTGATTTTTTTCCCTTTGTGGGACGGCATATGTAAGCTGTGTATTCACTCATTCACAAACTTGCAAAGATGCAGGGATTTTCCTGCATAGAGAAATTGGAGGCCGATGCCTCTGTCAAATGTCGTGCTGCAACGCTCTCTCGGCCAAATTATGTCAGGTATCTTCACAGAAAAACTGCATGCACTCAACGGACTGTCATTTTTCGCAACAATGGCGCCTCTGTTTCATTATCAGCACCAGTGAAGCGCTGTTACAAGTACAAGAGCTAATAGCTGTGTTTTTATGAAAAAGATAAAAAGTTTAAATAAATCTGTTTGGTTGAATAAAAGTAATGTTTTATATAACTTAATAATTTATTTTCATCTAATTTTAGAACTTGTAATATGTTGTTTATAAAGTGCTTGGGTAATCTACTTAAGTAGACTTTGGTAGGCCTACATGTGCATGTGTGTACAAGATCAGGATGGCACCACCTCCGCCTCATTTTGAGCCAGGAAAAACCCTGCAGACAACATATAGTACGACACCGTGACCACACATATACGGTGGCTTTAAGAGCTCGCGAGCATTCTTCCATAAGAACACACACCCAACAGATGCTAGACCACCACAGCTCTTGCCATGCCACCCATGCAAACCAATTCAGTAAACAAGGGAACCTCGCACCTGTCGCGAACACACACGCAGCCTATCAACATTTAAGTGTGGAGTTTAATTTTGTGTGTGTGCGTGTTCTTACCCAGCACCAAATGACAAGATGACTCATAAATTAGTTTTTACTGTAAAATCAGTCTAGACGGAGATTATATATGGTTTTACTGGCACATAATGCTGGCTAGATATTGTGATGTTCTGGCAGAATTAATGCATTACTGGAATACCCACAGAGGAAGTCATTACGTGAGAGATCCATGTATTTCTAGGCTTCAGTTTCCTATAATGCCCACTGCATACTTAATCACGTGGACTACATAGGATCTGTGTTGCGTAAGTCACGTTTCTGTCTTTTGCTTGGATGGACATCAGCAAAAAAGAGAGCAGTTGCAGTCTGGGGGCAAAGGTTATGTCTGTTCTTAAAATAGCAGTTCAGCTTATCTTGAGTGTGAACAACACATGAACTTCACAGTGAGCGTGGCAGAAGAATACAGCCATCACACATACTTCAGGAATCGTGAGGAAGGTTGCAAATAGTTGAAAAGAATGCAATGTGCCATATACATCACACAACATAACGCTTACAACAGACAGGATCATTTAGTTATTATCGTTAAGATATGGTGTAAAGTCTACCACAAAGTCCACAAAGAAAATAAAACAAATGGCTCTGAATAGATGTATGTCGGTTTAAAAAATAAATTATGCATTAGATCTGACGCACCTGTTAGATGAAATCACCCGAGTCTATCCATGAGGTCAATGTCAAGAGATGCGGAGCTTCAAACGACGTCACGTTCAACCTCAAATGCTTATTAAACACCCCACATTACACTAAGGTTACACAGTATTTCATTTTATCAAACGGTGCAGTTATGTTCGTGTAAAAAACAAACCAGAAATGTAAGAAAAGCGTCCAATATCAAAACGTCGATTGAGACACAAACATATCGTCCGAAGTTGTAATGCATTCCTACTCTAAGATCGAGAAGTATAGCGTTCGCATGCTGTTTACGGCCGCAGGGCGATATCCAGCTTCATAAAGCATCTTTACAGCAAGGCAATGAGTTTAAAAGCACAAGCATCGATATTACAGTGATGCTGTCAAGTCAGAGTCCATCGTGGTGTTCACGACGATCGTCGTTTATTCCAGTCTCGTCTCCCATCAGCACCTGCGCTTCACTCGCATATGAAAACGCTTACTTTTAAGCCTTAAGCCTTGCAGCAGGGCGATAGTTTGCCTCTATCCTGCGCTGCTATATAGGAAAAGTGTGCTCTCATCTTTTGGCCCGGGGCTAAAACAGAACTCTCGACCCCCCCTCGCGAGACCTCGCTCTCTCACGCGCGTTGAAAGTGAGACTCTGACGTAGGACGTCATTCTGAGCGGAAGACGTGAATATTCATGGAGCTCTGTTTTGTGGGTTGGTGCTAGCTTCGGCCGGAAGTGATGCAAAATCTCGCCACCCAACCCAAAACCTAACCTTACAATAATAAAAATAGTAATGAACTGTTTGTGACAAACATTTTGCGGTGTCGATGTGCGCATTGAGGTGGCTGTATCCCTTCTAGCCGAAACCTGGTTTTCGAAGCCTCAAACCCGGAAATTACGTCTGGAACGGCGCCCAAAGTCCATAGATAGACATTATAGCCCTCAGAACTCAGTTCAGATCTTTTTTAAATATATACATTTTCATTGTGTGACACAAGAACAATAGGTATTACGTCACATTGTTATCAGAGAACAAATACTGAGACAGTAAGACATTACAGTTTTAGGGCTGTTTTATTTTTAAGTCATGTATTAATTCAAGGCAATGTATAAATCGTAGTCATTACAAAAACATTAATGTATAAATCGTAGTCATTACACCAATTTGGGACCAAAAGGACCATTTTGTTTTATGTGTATGGTACTTTCGTAATACAATTAATAACCGTGTAATATATTGTTCGTTACGTTCATTTACTTAACATAACATTTGTAATACAAATGTGTATGAAACGTTCGGTTTAAATGATTGTTCTACAACCTACATTGCAGTGGTTTACACTTTATGGAGTGACAATAAAGGGATTTGGTTTTTACTCATTTTAAACGAAGACCAGATGAAACAGCGCCATCTTCAGGTCAATAAGAACACAAACGATTTCCTTCTAACAAAACTGCGCATTCTACAAATAACACTCACTTTCATCCATAAATAACCATATTTATGGTTGGCTTGAAAGACACAACAGTATTGGAAATTATTTTCTGGGTTTAGCATGAACCAGCTACCGTGCTTCAAAACATACCTAACCAGCGTATGGAAGGTGGTCATCGTGAATTAAATCTCAAAGTTATTAAATCTCTTAAAGTCATCAGTGTGCATATGGACTGAAACATTTGTTACATTTCTTTTATAGAAGATGCTTCATTAAATCAGCACTTGTTAAATGTGACCAGCGAACGTAAAACAAGCTTTTAATTAAATAAACAAACAATAAAGCGAACTTAAAACATAATAAAACACACCATGAAGTCCAGGCCTTGTCCTCTCTCGTCAAACACTCCTGTCGCTCTTCCTTTTATGCTCCCGAAGCTCCTCCGTGAGAGATGCGAGACTGGTACTGATGCACACATTGCTCGCACCATTCCCTCACGGCTCTCATCCCGCCCTGCTTGCCACAATGAGTTAATGAAAGACAATGAAATAAAATTATGATGTCTATATATTATGATGTAGCTCATTCTCCTTCACCACTCCTTCCTGGTGGACCATTCTTCTTAATGCGGTCCGGTCAACCATATCTCTCACAACCTTAAAAAAACGACTTAAAACACACTTCTGTGAATACCTGACAGAGATATGAAAAGAAAAGTACACAAACCCTCTTCTCTCAACAGGTAGTGGTCTAGCTTTTGTTGAAACTTAGCACATGATGTACTATTGCTCTTTTATGACATATCGCTTATTGCTCCCCAAACTCTTTGTAATTCGCTTTGGATCAAAGCGTCTGCTTAATGACTAATGTAAAAGTAAATGTAAATATACCTGAAGGCCATTCTCTATATTCATGGCCCCTAGTGTATAAATCAATTGTTTCAAAGGGGTCTGTAAAACATACAATATAAATGATATAATATGGGTAAAAATTGTTCTTTTGAACAAAGAAAGATACATGGAAGAATGTTAGCAACATACTTTACAAAAAACATTACTGGAGTGCATCTTTATACAACACAATCACGCTGATATATTTTAAGATGTTTATTTTATTTCTAGGTATTTCAAGGTATTTCGTATATATTATGTTAACATTTAAGTTTTCTACTTACTTGTAATGTAACAGGTAATATGCATTTTTCATTGTTAGAGACATTTCTTGTCGTTTTCTGACCTATTTGGTTTTCTGACTTGTCGTTGTGGTTTCTGACTTATTTTTTTTCCTGGAATCTAGGTTTTATGGTTTGTTATTTTGTTTTCTGATTTATAATTTTATTTTAGATTTTCTCTATTTTGTTTACAGATTTTTTTATGTTTTTTATTTTGTATTGAACCTTGAGACCATCTTACAGCTGTCAGTTGATATAACTCTCAAAGGCAAAAACAAATGATGTACATAATGTATAAAGTTAGTACATTCATGTTTGTAAACAAATTTATTTATTTTGTTTTAGAGTACCTTTGGTGCAATTTTGGGAACATGCCATAATTACTTAAAGGAATCTATTTTTGTGTGCATGTGTACAGGTTTGTGAGATCCAATTTATTAAACACAAGATAGATGTAAAAACATGCTTTTTTAGGAGCCAATTGTTCATAAAATAAAAAAGACTATGTAATAGTGTATATAATATATAAAAACACTTGTAAATCAACAATCTGAACAGGTTGATCTTGATCGTATATGTGTGTGTGCTTGTATGTGTGCTTGCGTGTGTATTTCAAAACATATGAATCGGCATGAGGAAGCTCAACCATCAATGTGACAAAAACCAAAGCAAATGGGACGATTGGCAAAGAAACAGTATGGCAAACTGCTTTATGTTGTAGCAACAGAGGTCAAAGGGCACAGAGGTCAGATGCGCTGCAAAAGAACACAGAGCACATTATTTATGTATTTGTCTCGAACCAGACGTCTTTAAGATAAACACATCAGCACCTGTGAAAGCTTAATTTAAAATAACAAGGCACCTCAAAGCTAAGTAAGTATTCAACGATGATGTTTCAAGGACTTTTTAGCTTGATTTTAGTGCAAAAATCTGTATATAACTATGCCATAATCAAACCACAGTTTAGAAAAGAGTTTTGGAAAATCCTCATTTCATCAATATTCACTGACTTTTTGTGTGTTCATGTTTGAGTAAGAGTGAGACAGAGAGTGAGTGATTTCTGGTTCTTATCGAAGTCTGCATTTTTTCATAGACAAAAAGATTTACAGGCCAAAAAAACAGATGGAGGAACGCAGAGTAGGGGAGAGAGAAAGAGAGAGAGAGTGGCTTTTGATGTTTTTCAAAGTCCATGTGTTAGTCGAGGTGACTGTGTGTGCTTGTCCATGCTGTAAATGGATTGCTAATTAGGGGCGTCTCAGGTGAAGCCTAAAAAAGTAGAAGAGGAAATGGAGGAGTGCAGAGGCAGGTAAGAGGAGAAGGTAGAAATAGATTTTCAGGCGAAGAGAGAAGGTGAAAAAAGAGAAATCTGAAGAAGGGGCAAAGATGAATGGGAAAAGTGAAGGTATGTGACGGATAGTGTTAGAGCGAGGTAATTCAAAGAGAAAGAGAGAGAGAGAGAGAGAGAGAGAGAGAGAGAGAGAGAGAAAAGACCCAGAAAGTAAGATCTAAAGAAAGAAGAAGATCTGGTAAGAATTTCAACACCAATTCAAAGATATAGCAAAGGAATGAAGGAGGGATTCTGTTAGTGTGCGACTGCTCTGTTAACATACAGTAACTCTATCTGCTCTGAGATGTTTTATACCATAATGACTTCCCAGTGATGGGGCTCCTCTTTTCTACACACACACACATCTAATGAGCACTCGGGGGCTTATACACAATACTGGAACAACTTTGATTTGCTTGAAGAAGAGAGCGAAGAAGAGAGCGAAGAAGATCCGCTTTGATCAAGGTTTGTGCTTTGAGGACTATTATTTCTTCATTTATGATCTTTTTTAACGTTGACTTCAGGTTAACATGATGGTTTAACTCTTGACACAGACATTTTTCATGTTTTACACATTATCTAGTTCATGTGTCTTCTTGACGGAATGAAAGCGCATTCCCGCTGGATGTCCTTTATTATTATTGAAGTGAAATTATTCACTTTAAAGCACTTTAAATGTTTTCGTTTAAAGAAACAAACATCTGAGTTCTACTGGATTCTAGATTGGATTTTAATACAAACTAAAAATGCATGTTTAACACATTTCAGGCGTGTAAACATTTCTTCTAAGAGACGGCCACAACAGCTATGCACCTGTTCTCTCATCTGCTATTCTTGACAGTGACTCTTCAATTTGATGTCATAATGGTGAGTAGTTTATTATTGCTATGGTGATAACACATTTATTGTTTGCTCATGTTGTATTATCAAAGACTCAATAAAATCAAGCGTTTCGTGGCTATAAGTCTCTATGTATCAGCTTTGAGGACATTTATATTTTAGTGTACTCCTAAATGTAAAAAGACACATTTATATGCCTAATACTTTTTTCAACGGAATTTACAATGGAATTTACAATATTGGTACAACATTTTAGGATTTAAAAGATATTACACATTATCAGTATGTATTTGATATTATTATTATTATTATAAAGGGAGGCTTTTAAAACTGAGATAGCGTGTGCAAGGAGAGCAGGAGTCTAAAGGTCTTTAGAAAGCTTTCACACTTACTGTGCTGTAATCACTAACAGATTGCATGAAAACTGTGTGCTCCAACTATCTTTTTTTTCTTTTCTCTCTCTTCAAAGCCCATATGTCTGTGTATATTCTATGCACATTTCAGTCTAAATATTTTGCAGCTTGCAGCCATAAGGCCTACATTTCTTCAAAGTTCAAGATGAAGAACATTCATAAAAATCGGTTATGGAAAATATATTACAACACTTTAAAGCGTGTGCGTGTGTGTGAAAGGGTGGAAGAGCCCAGCGCAAACAGAGACAGGCTGAAGAGAAACTGAGGCCTTATCTGGGCAGAGTGGATCCAGGTAAGACAGGCTGGAGCATGTGACATTGACCTGTCATCCCTACGTAAGACATTTTTTTGGCACCCTTCCCACAAATAATGAATCATTGTATAATAAGAGCAGCAACATTTTGGTCGCTTTTGCAGTAAATTTAAAGAGTTTTCAATCCATATATATATATATATATATATATATGTATCATACCCATTATATATGAATTAAGCCAACATTTTCAGACAATTACTTTAGGAAAGGTTTAATGGCTTTATAAATGTTTGACCATAAAGCTCACTGTTCCCTTTCTTATCTCTTTCTGTCTTCAGAATCACTCTGTCAGCTGTTAAAATGTCACAGTCCCATTGGTTCCTGGTGCCAAGTAGTGAATGATAGAGGCCTTCTTGTCCCGAAATGTGTGTGTCCAAAGACCTGTCCTCGGTAAGCCACAAATACATTAAATCTACCCAATACAGCTGTGCTTATTTGAATCACAATTGTCTAAAGGAATGAGCTGTGTAGTGTTCAGCATCATGATTCGGAACAGAATTTTGACATTAGATGTTAACAGGCTCCCTGGGGCCTGGAATCAAACCCGCAACCTGATGGCTGGCATCCCATAACCACTTAAGTATTACCTCTGTCCCAGTGCACATAGTCTTAGATTTAGATACCGTACAGACAATGAAAGTATCCGCTCAAGATCTGTTTTACAACGTAAATAATCCTTTAGACATGACGTGGAAAATGATGCTGACGTGATGATTTTAGTCAGAAAAGAAAATATTACATCACACAGCCATTATTTTTACAACTTTTAACAGACTATAGTTAAAAATCTGAAGCTGTTTAAACCAATAAATAGTTATATAAGAAGTTTATATTTGGTGATGAATGTTGTGACACAGTGTTACAAAGGTTTGTCGTACAAAAAGCAGAAAGCCAAATGCTACATAAATACAACATCACATTGACAATGCTGGTTTGCAAATGTCTGTTGACAAAGTTTAGGCCCACTGCCCTTCCAACAGACTGAATTTTGTTAATGTGTAAAAAAAGTTTTATCACATTAACGACATAAAACGACCTGTTATACATTTACTGTAAATACGGACTTAGCCAAACATCAAAATGCAACAAAAGAAGAGAAGTTTAGGCCTACATGTGTTGCACTACAATTCCATCATGATACTATTTATTATATACAATACAGTATTAAGCTGAAACAGAGATAAAATAAATTGTACAGATGAAATAAGTAGACAAATGTGCTGCGATGAGAACATTACTGAGAGGTCCTTCCTGACCTTGTTTTTTGAGTCACAACCAATGTATTTGTTGTATACAGGCAGGGGGCACCAGTGTGCAGCGTTCTAGGGAAGATGTACAGTAATGAGTGTCTGCTTCACAAAGAGGCCTGCCGCAAAAAACGACGCATTGGCAGAGCACATACTGGAGTTTGCCTGGGTAGAAAAAGACACACACACACTTTAAAAAACATTAAGTGACAGTTATAGGCATGTTCATTCCTGTTTGTGACAGTTTTTTAAATTCATCAGCAGTTTGCTAACTCATTGTACACACCTGTATCCGATGATGTTGTCTCTGCTGTGATGTTCAGTGAGCGAGTCGCAGTGCACTGAGGAAGAGTTGGGGCAGTTCCCGTACCGTCTGCTGGACTGGTTCTTACTTCTCAGCAGAATGGGAGAGAGATACACGCCAGCTGCTCCCTCGCAAAGCTGCCTCACACACACACAACGAACTCGGCTTGCAAAGGTAACAAACACATCAAGAGTCCCTGTCATTGTTTATTTAAAAAATGTTGGACATACAATTTGTTGAACATGTTTGACATACAATTTGTTGAACATGTTTGACATGCAACCTGTATGCCTATGACATAGTTGTGGCAGTAGCAATTTTTATGCTTGTGGTTGCCTTTTAATCAAAATGTATATATCACTGCTGTCCATCTGAAATCTCATATCTCCATATTTCATCATATTTCATCAATCGTTATTATTATTTACCCGTTATGTTTGTCTAAAATACAGTTTTAATCATTTTACAAGTACAGGTTTTTGTCCATTCCCTTAAAGTACAGTGAATTTGGATATCTGAAGGACAGCATTGATATAATGAAATTTAAGCAAAACAATAGTTTTTTTTAGGTATATCCCTTTGGGCAGTGTTGGGAGTGTCATGGCCATGGGTTCGATTTCCCGAATAACCATATTAACACACTAAAAATATAAAATGCCTTGTAAGTTACAAAATGGATAAAATATTTTAGACACATATATACATACTAAAAATTTACACACTCTTAACCTGCTGCATACAGTAACATAGAAACACTTGCACTGCACTGCTATACAGAAACAACATTAAGATAACAGTTTCATACAGATCCAGGCGGGTGAATGTTCAAGCAGAGAAACTGATACCTGTGTTTTATGACTGAAATAAATACTTATAGACATTATTTGACATCTGCTGATTGATTTTCTATAGCTTACTCAATGGAAACTTTGTAAAGGGACATTAAAATGATCTCTACTCAACTACCCGAAATACCCCTATAAAAAACCTGACTAGATCTTTGGCTTTCTCTTTCAGAGGAGGTTTGAGCTGCTGGATCGTAACGGGGATGGGAAGTTGAGCAGGAAAGATCTGAAGAAGCTGCACTATAAGCGGATGCCACTGGAGCACTGCGCCCAAAGATTCTTTCAGTAAAAACAAGCACATATGTGACCCTGGACAACAAAACCAGTCTTATGGGTCAATTTTTCGACCGAAAGCTGAATAGTTTAGCTTTTTATTGATATATGGGTTGTTAAGATGGGACAATATCTGGTGGAGATACAAGAGTGTAAAACTCTGGAAGTAAAGGGTGCAAAAAATCTAAATATTGAGAAAATCGCCTTTGAAGTTGTTAATCCGAGGCACTGTAGCAGGCCATCCACTCACAAAAATAAAGTTTTTATATATTATGGGTTGAAAATTTACAAAATATCTTTATGGAACAGGATCTCTACTTAATATCCTAATGATTTTTGGCATAAAAGAAAAAAATCTATAATTTTGACCCACACAATGTAATTTTGGCTTTTACAAAAACAATTCCTGTGCTACTTAAGACTGGTTTTGTGATCCAGGGTCACATATAAAGAAAATGACACCAACCTGCATCAAAGTTTGACTGATGTAGCTTTGTGAAATGTTCACCTGTCTGACCTTCTTTGTATTTGCATGATATTGCTTCAACCCCCCCAACATCATTGTGATTACAGTACACATGCTTCGTTCAGGATGTCATCCACCTCTCTCTCTCTCTCTCTCGCTCTCTCTCTCTCCCTATCCTTTTCCTCGTTTACCCTATTCAGAGCTGTGCATACTTATTGCCTTCCTGCTGTTCTAATGTGAGTGGTGTCCTCTACGGCTGATAGCAACAGAGAGAGATGTAGAGGGATATACAAATCAAAAGTGAGGGAGAAAGAGAGAGAGAGACAAAGAGAGACAACTTGTAGATTACAAGACAATGTGTGTGCACACAGGTCATGTGACAAGAACAAGAACAAGAAGGTGACCCTGAGGGAGTGGACTTCTTGTCTGGTTAACCAGTCAGAACGCTGGTTTCAAGATTTCATGTGTACGTATATGTGTTTCATGCAAAAATGCGATCTTGTGTGTAAGCATAAACTGTACACACGCACAAACATATGATTTCATTATTTTCTCTTTTTTGTCTCTTTACTTTAGCTATCAAGATGGACTCACCAAAGCTCTGTCCTTTGCCGAATGATAACCTTTGATTTCAGTTGTTGTTTTTCTGGTGGGTTTTGTGTATTCAGCTGTTCTTAAAGTTATGACGAAACCACTGTTAACAATCAAAATCTGAATTATTGGATTCCACCCAAAATGTATATTATTCTAACCTTTAGATTATTCAAATATAGTTATATTGTCATTAAATGTAAAGTATATCAATTCATAAGCAAGAAAAACATAACAGTAAAGTCTAAACATCCTTTCTGTGTGTTTTGTGTGTGTGCGCTCTTTTCGTGACTCAGTGCTGCAATACAGTCAACAGAAACTGAGGGACACTGGACAATGTCTCATGGATCACACAAGCAATTACTGCAGAGAGGGACAGCAGGAGAAGAAGAGATTGGGCTATAACCTTAAACAGAGGCATGGAGATTAATTGAGGGGTGGTGTTTAATAGGAGAGAGATGGAGAGAGAGACGGATGACCCATGAGAGAGATAAAAGACTACGTGAGCAGGGATGAGAGGAATAGATAATATGGCAGAGAGGGAGAAGGACACAGAAAAGAGAGAGAGAGAATATTGTAATGCACTCAGAGAACAGGGCGGGGATGGGCGAGTTACAGTAAACCGTTGCAAATGGATGAGAGAAAATAGATTGAAGCATGAAAAATGGATCGGAAAAGAGAGAATAGGGGGATGGGGATGAAGGAAAGAGAGTTGCAGAAGGGTTAGTGGGGTAGACTGTTTGTGAGAGTTTAACTAAAAGGTGCCTGACCACAAAGTAACTTTCAGAGCATCATTGATGTGTCTCACGCTTCCAATAGTTTTGCGCAAAGTGTGAAAATTGGAATCAGAAGATTTGAAAACAAGTAGATTGAGTTTTCCATGTATACATGACTCCAGGAAGTGCTGTAGAGTAATCAGATCTCATTACATTTGTAGCTTTTAAAGTAGGATCAGTTTCCTACAGACAGAATATGAAGTTATATGCTTTTCTGCTGGGTTTGTGGTGGGGTGTGATGAAACCATATTTTGTGCTGTGACATTTATTTTGGGGTTATGTACCGTGTGAGGTGCTCCAAATCGTGTGGTCTACATTGTTTTTATATGTTTCATTCTGATTCTGAATGAAACACAAAGGCTTAAAGGTCTTTATGAATTACAACCATTGAAATGTGAATTGTGCATTTGAATGTGTATACTCAATACATTCATTGACAGTTAAAAGGTTAAGTTCTTTTTTCAATCCAATATTTGAGCTCGGCAAATCTTCAATGAATTACTTAGCGAGAAACAACGCAGTGAGAAAACCTTTTTATCAATAAAAATGAAATGAGGTCTAGTAAAGAAACACAACCCCTGAGGTCAAATCAGACCCCCGCTCAGATCACAAAGGAACCTTCTCCCTAATCCGCTGTAACTGTTTCAGGGAGACACACACACCACCTCATTAACAGATCCATTGTCACACTCTGCCTTAGACTCCCACAACAGCACATACACACACAAGCATACACATATAAACTTTACAACCCTTTTTGTGGTCACATTTTATCTCTCTAAGGCCGTAAAGACAGATCTTGCAATTGTAATGGAGGCAGATGCATAAATAACTGGTCCATATGGAACAGTTGTATGGATGAGATCATCTGCATGTGTCATTCACTTAAATCTCTCCGGATGTCAGATCATAGTCACTCTATGACCTGCTGTGTCCATGACCTCACACTCCCGGGGATCAAGCTTAACTATGGGTTAAAGTGACATGTGTTGAAGAGACAGAGTGACTATGACAGCACATTTAATAATTTTCGGATATCTTTACTGTCTCTTTTCTTCTTGTCTCATCTCTTGCTCTTTTTGTATGTTTCTTTCTCACTGATCATTGATCACTGTCAACACAACTCTCTGTCCTCTCTCTCTCTCTCTCTCTCTCTCTCTCTTAAATGTTCACCTAAAAATGCAAATTATGTCATCATTTACTCACCCTCTTTTTGTTCTGCAGAACACAAAATATTTAAGGGTGGACTATCCCTTACATATTGTCACAGTTGTGTTTTGTTCTGTTTTAGTTTAGTTCCCGTTTGCCTGTGTTCTTTCATTAGTTTCTATTAGTTCACACCTGTTTTTGTTCTCCATGATTACGTTCAGTGTGTATTTAAGCCCTGAGTTCTCCTGATCCTCCTTCTGCCGGTTTTAGTTCTATGTTACCCTGTGTGTATGTGTGTGGACGCTCATTCATTTCTCCTTGGAATTATTTGGAATAAATGTGTATGTATTGGAATGGAAACTTTCAGCAAATGTATGAATTATTATCAAAAAACTAACCAGTGGAAGAGAGAGAGTAAAAGATTATAAGTGTCACAGAGTCTAAATGTACAGTATGTGTGTGTGTGTCATGTTGAGTATTTCTGGCACAACTAAAGGGTTAATCAGTTATAAATCAAAACTTCAAAACCCGAGAAGTACGAGAGAGAGCCAAACTTCAGTTAGTTCAAAGGGTTTTTGAAGTGGGCCAGAACCATTTTAAACACTCACCCAGCTCTCCAGAGGGGATGGAAAGTGGGGCCCACCTCAAAACACCCAAAAGATTTAGCACTTGCCTGGTTAAAACACGAGTCTAAAATATATATCTTTTGGTGAGATTGGTCAGATTCATTCCTACTCTGTATTTTGAAGATGAAAATAGAATATTATTCATTTCGCTGCTCCAAAATCAAGAAAGGCGTGTGGAAAGCAGAACCCAAACGCAGGCAGCAGTTGAAAATAAAACAGACTTTGATTAAACAATAGACGCACGATGGGGCAAACAACAAACAAGACTTAAACAGAAAACTTCCCTCAAGGGGGCAAAACAATGAAGGTCCAGGATACTATAAATAATAAGTCCAAATCAAACGGCAAACAGGAACAAGGTAGTCCAGCCTGAAGACACGATGAGGCTTGGATAACACAATGAACCGACACAGGACCATAAACAGAACTATATAGAAGGGAACTATACAGGGACACTAAGAAGGATGATAATACATGCAGGTGAAGGGAATGAACAATAGAGGAGGAAACTAACAGGGAGATAACACGGGGAAGGTGAGGGAGATGAAACACTAATGGGACAATTATGAGAGCTAAGAGACGCGACCGGAGGACACGTGGTGCAAAGTCGAAACAAAGGCCACGTGTCTCCAACCAAAACATAACAAACACAAAAGACATGATATTGTCACGAGCTTTCGAGTTTTTTTTAATGTCTCAAAACTTATGGTTGAGAACAGTACCACAGCTGTGTTGCTAAAATCTCATCGAGAAAAAAGCAATGCAACAATGTGACAAGCTCTTCAACAAATAGATTGTATATGTCCTAGATTCTAGATACAGTAAAAGTTATAATTCAATGTCGTCGGCATCCTGCAAAGTTTTTTTTATATTTACATTGTTTTTAAATGCATGTACGTTTATAACACTATACTTTCTATTATATTACCTTTGCATCGAGCTATTTGAGCAAATGAGAATGCAAAAAATATATTTGTGCTAGTCTGCCCATTCACCGCTATAGAAGTTTACCCAATGATGACTTCTGCTACTGAGAGACCAAAATGTACATAATTTTGTATTTTTATGCTTATTCCAGAATTTTGTCATCATCACCACGTAAATCATTGTAATTTAAAGGGATAGTTCACCCAGAAAAGAAAATTTAACCCCATTTACTCACCCTCTTGTCACTTCAACATTTTATGACTTTCTTTCTTCTGCAGACCACAAAAGAAGATATTTAGAAAAATGTTGGTAACCGAACAATGGCGGAACCCATTCACTTGCATTGGATTTGTGTCCATGCATTAGACGTGAATGAGTGCCGCTGTTGTTCGCTTAACAACCTTCTTCAAAATATCTTCTTTTGTGTTCTGCATCACTTTAGGATTAGGAGTTGTATTTAATATGCTCAAAATGTGTAACTTATGAAGCACAATAACAGATTTAGTATGTAGATGCCTACAGTATGTAGTCTATATTAGAGTAAACTAGATTACATTGTAATAGAGCTGATGTCTCATTTTCTTACATTTACCCAGTAAGAAAGAGTCTTTTTGTACCAAAAGTGGTTAGAAAGAAGACCATTCTAATCCAAAGCCAAAAGTGTCACTTTACATGTTTCAACACTAACAACCAGTCATTAAAACTTACCAGTACACTAACTGTTTCACAGAAAAAACAATCCTAAAAGTCTGTAAATGTATGTAAGCAAATCAAATACATACATGTGCTTTTCTAGGATGACAGTGCAGATAAAGAACATTCTAGATTCATTAGGACATTCGTGTTTTTTGGAGAACACAGAGTGGACCGACTGATTGTCAGTCATATCAGGTTCCTTTCATCACTGCTGCTGTCCTGATCTGAACCAAAGCCACCAATAGCAGCCAGCCACGGAAATTCACTTCTTACGATAAACGGATATATCTGATGGTCAAGGAAACAGGGAAATGCTGGAGGTAGAGTCGTGGAGGAGATTTGAGCTCTGGTTTTGCTCGTGATTGATGCAGGGGTCACAGACATTCATGCGCACAACGGCCAGATGGGTGGAGTGTTCTCATTACTTCAATAGCGTGGCTGAAGCACCCATAGAATACATTCAAAAAGGCCCAGGAGACATGCTTAACACACACAATGCAAATGACTCTTTTCATTCTGCCGTGGAGGATGGACAGAATATGAGGGAGGGGTGGAAGATGGAGAGATAGCATTGTGTGGAGGAGAGACACACAATGTCGAGTTGAGGAAAAACACTTACAGCATATATTCAATCTCTCTGAAAAGAGCACTTGACCTACAGAGCAACATATATAAATACGCATATGTTGGGTGAGGAGGCATTGCGTGTGTAGTTTTTTTTATGATAAATGTAGCTGCCATAGATCGTTTACACTATAGATGAAATCTGTCAAATGTGCTCTACACTGTGAAAAGTTCTAGTAACAGGTACAAAGCAACTGGCGTGTCAGTGATTTATTATACACACATAGGAAATCAGTTTTCCAATGTACACTTTCCTTGGATCTGTTTATAGAAGACAAAGGTTTCTATGAGAATTAATGAGGAATGAACTTTGAGTTTAGTGTGGGTCCTCTAATGTAATTAACACATCCATTTGCACTCTTCAACACACACATCTCAAAAGACCCTCCCCAATTCTCTCTTCAATTACTCCTCACACACACCCCCCTCTCTTAACAAGACCTCCCAGTCTCGTCATACATGCAACGACAGCTATCACCAAGAGACTTTCTCCATCCTTCTATCCGTCATCTGTCTGTTCCTTCACTCACTCACTCTCTCTCTTCCACACAAACACACACTCCACATGCGCATGTGTCTGTTTGACTAGCGCGCCTCAGCTATCAGACTGCACCGATCTGGGTCGGGGGAGAGGAGAGAGAGAAAAGGAGAGGAAACGAGAGAAGAGAGAGGAGATTGAAAAGAAAGAGGAGAAGGAGAAGAGTGGGGGGTCTTTTCTTATTTGTGTTCTTCTCCTCGGTCTTCAGGACTCCAGCAGAGTTGCATGACTGTGATCTCCAGAGCAAAAGACATCGTACGTTTACTTCTCTTCTTCTTTCTTCAGAGGAGAAGTCCAGAGCGAAGGCTGAGGTAGGAACGTGCGATTAAGTGGCTGTGATAAAATGTCAGGAAAGCAATCAGTGTGGTGTTCTGCTACAGTGTAAATGATTGACACGTTCATCTGGGAGATCCTTATGTACAATTTCTTTATTGTTTTCTTCACCGCCTTTGTACATGAGTTCTATTACGTCTTTTTGTGTTTCTCTCTCTCCAATGTTTGTTTGACCACTAAAGAGTCCATATGTAGAGCAATGAGATGGTCTGTGGTTTGGGATGGTGGATCTGTTTCAGTGAAATCTGAAGCAGGGATGGGAAACTAATGATACTGCTGAGGAAACTTAAACTGATTTGAAATAAAAATAGCAACAAAAAAGTGCCAAAGAGAAAGCATTTTATATATTTTTTTGCTTTTTTGTAAAAAAAACTAAACTTTCAAACGACAAACCGTGCTTATATATTATGTCTATCTATCTATCTATCTATCTGTCTGTCTGTCTGTCTGTCTGTCTAACATACATATGAACTGTATATGCTTCAAAATGTTGATATTTATGCTTCTTTGAAATCTGAAATGATCCGATTTGTTCAAATCAACAATAACAACCCTGTGTTCAATATATTTCTGCTCTCTTGTCATACTCATTTCATACTCTTCGTCAGTCTTTCACTAAACCCCCTTTCTCCTCTCTCTCTCTTTCTATCAATCCCCCTACGGCCAAGATCTTTGCATAAGTTCTCAATTTTCATTCTATACTATTCAAGTTTGCAATCTTTCCTTCTCTCTTTTCCATCTCTCGCTCTCTGTTCTTCTCTCTCTCTTTATATCTGGTTCCCCTGGGAGCAGTCAGGACCCCTGCAAAGAGCATGTGTCACATGACACCGTCACCAACGCCATCAACAAGCAGATTGAGAGAGCGAGAGAGCGTGCACACAGTCACACGAGTAAACACAGTGATATAGACAAGAATACATTTATTTCCTTGTCTGAACCTTACAAACTTATTCCTACGGGGGCGTGTGAATGTTTAATTTATGTGCCCATCAATTTATTCATTTTTCCTCTACACTTTTCTTCTTTTTCTCCTCCTCTCTCACCTCCTACGCATATGTTCAGCTCCTCCTTCTTTTTTCCCTCTGATCTTCTCTTTCTCACCTCCGCTGTCTTTTTTTCACCTTTCCTAATTCCTCTCTCCATCTTCCTGGACATTTTCCCGTACCTGATCTCTCTCTATTCGCACTTTTCATGCATCCTCTTTTCTTCTTCATCCTTATCCTCTTCTTGTTTCTTACAAGGGTCTGTTCAAACGTTGGGCGCGAGGGTGCGTTCACTCCATCGCCGCCTGTCATCTGATCTACAGGGCAACGTTTCCCCAGCGACAACTGTGCGTGTTGTTATGGGGACACTTTTCAGCACAACGGCTTTGATCGCCGACTCTCTCTCTCCAGGGAGGTGAACTCACATCACTAGGCCCATCAGCTGCAGATAAACAGTGCACGAACATCCGAGAGTTTGAAACTTCCTCAACTTCCCCCACACTTTGTGTTTGGATTACCTCCAGGTGCTGTTTTGGTTGGGTTTGTTCTTTTTCTTTTGTGACGGGTTAAAAAAGAATCAAGAAGCCTACTATTCGTGCATAATGAGAGGAGTCGGGTTCAACAAGCGAGAACTTTCAATTTCCACGGCATACCAATATGAACCATCCTGTTAAAAATAGAGACATAGATTCAAATGAGAGTGTTTGCCGTGCATTACTAAAATACTCGAGTCTGAGAGCTGAGTGTCAAAGCAGAGAGCACTGATAGATTCCCGAGTGTTAGTGGATAGCAATTTTCCTTTGCTCGTATAAATAATTCTCTCTGAGTAAAAGAGGAATGTTTCCTGCTATCAATGAATCATCAGCTGGGATGGGGCTAACTTTTTCTACCTCCTGACGTCTCTTCAACAGCTTCTATCTCTCTCATCTTGCCCTCACAACAGATGGAGTGTGAGAATCAACTGATTGACTGATAGCTGTGTTCTGCGCTTGTCAGTCGTAATGAAAAACCTTTGTGCTGAAAGTCTGTAGAAACAAACTAGTTTGTCAGCACCTTGTGAGATAAATAAGCAACACTGAAGAGTGCAGATCTTGTTAGGGTTTACAGTGAATTACGACTTTGAAAGCCTCTGCAAATCACTTCAAAGCTGCATTTTGACAGCTTTAGATTTTAATCTTAATTTAAAATTTGCAATTTTGTCTCCGCAGTTTCCTCAAGGACGATGTTTCAGATATGATGGATTCCCTCTTGTAAAACAAGATTTAGCTGAATTAGCAGTTCTTTATAGACATCCAGATGTCCTCATTTGTCTTGGAGCTTTTATAGCCAGCATTTTTACTCATTTAGAATCTAAATGGATGGTGATTTATGACTGAATGACAAGTTGAATCAGAGCTTTTCACCGTGGTGAAGGGTAAACAGACCACATCTATAAAATATAATTTATACTACACGGTTGTGTTTTGTCAGGGAAAATCCTTCTGCACTAAAGTTGTTTCAATGAAAAAGGACAAAACATAAAAAATGTAAAGCATTATATTTTGGCTTATTCCTTGATGTCAGGTTTTCAGTCTGAAACAATCTTAACTGTCAAGAGGCTTGTAAAGGAAAAGTACCCTCCTTTTCTTTGTCTTTCCAGTGATTGGCCATTTGAGCTAAATGAGGATGACTCTTTCCTGCTGTCTTTACCTGGCTGTGGCCTTCTTTTCCGGCCCAGCCACCATCTTCGCCCTGGCACCTGAAAATGAAGTTACATTACACCCCACGACATGGCTGAGTGAAAACAAGATCACATCAGTACATCTACCTAAAGGACGCACTCGCAGGTAAATAACACACATGAGCGGGTCAAATTAAACATCTCCGGGCAAACAGACATGTGAGAAATTGACAAACAAAACTCAGTCAAGCTAACCGACCAGACGGAACAAATCAAACAAAACGGAAAAACGGATTGCGTGTGTGTTTTGAAGCTTCATACTGGACTAGAGAAGCAATACAAGAGTGGGAGAACCAACATTATAGATCTCCAGAGACACAACTAATACTGCAGTATCACTTAGCAGGGAACAGACTCACAGTAAAAATCACAGTAAACTAATATCAGTCCTTGGGGGGGGGGTGTTCCACAAGAATGGTTGTAACCTATTCCATGTGAAAGTGCAATATTTCCATAGGGTCCATAGAGTACATACATTATTTGAGAAGAATGATGTATCCAGACAATTAGCCTGACACAAACAGTTTACAGTAAGTCATTTCTCTACTTATTGGTTCGGTTCTTGTTAATGGTATTAAAATCTCACCACAAATTCCCCCGATTGCTCTATGTCAAACAGCGAAAATGCCAGCTTTTTTCCATTAGCAACATTAGCCTGTGCGATTCACACAGCCAGGACTGCTCTCTCACCCGTAACCGACATGGTGTCAGGATTCAGTCTAAGTGTGAGAAAGAGAGAGAAAGAACACATTTAAATGCACAGCCACGGGCTACGAGTTTCAGATTATAAATCAAATTAATGAATCAATTAAAAGACTGCACCTTCCACGGTAAAATCCGACTAAAACGGTATTCAAAGGGCAAGGGACGAACACACCTGATAAAACGGAGATTAACGCAAGCGTCTAATAATCCCTCAACCGCCCTTGATTTCTGTTTTCAAGGTCAAAGTTAAAACCTGGTTTCCTGAAAAGATCCAAATCATGTCAAACAAATAAATTCACGTAGACAAATGTAAAAAATCGTCTTAAATCTGATGTCTGAATATTTTCACAAATATAATAAAATGAAGAGCAATTAGAGAGCAGATGTCAAAGACCACAAGCAGGATTTCAAGGTCAGAGGAAGTGGTGGCTGCCAAATGGCTGGTGTTACCAGAATCCACGAGGGAGGTTCACCAGATTCTGCCCAGTGTGATGTTATTCATGGGGGGGAATGAATGTGTTTCCTGTCTGAGCGGAGCACGCTACAGCGATGGTGCACCTGGCGTTCTGTAAACATTAGGGTTTGTGTAGATGCATATCAGCAGTGATGGATCGATGGAAGTTTATCAGAGATCTGTCATTGCTCTTGCTTCGCCTCTTCTTCATCATCAGAAAAAGCTGTGCAAACAACAGCAGACAAGCAAAGCTCTAAGATATTACTTATAGTGGTCCTGTTATGTTTTAAATTACTTTAGCAATTATTCCCTACATTAGTTTCCTACAATGTAGTTTTTTTGCATTAAAAACATAAAATTTATTTATTACGATTCACAACTATTTGTTTTGAGCTATTTTTCTTTCTTTTCTGCTGGGAATTTACCCTAATGGTTGGATTTTTCGCTTTCTGATCCAACGCTAAAAAGAATCCAGCATATGTTATTGATACATTGATGGGTTTACAAAACTAACCACAATAAATATCCTCCTCAAATCAGGAGGTCAAACTTTGGCTGGTTAGAATTGCCTGTTAAATCACTGCTGGTACCTAATGTTACACCATCTGGCAGTATTTTATTTATTTAAAATGCTATTACATTATTTTATTATAGATATTTTACAGTGCCTCATTTTGAACCTTTTTAAATTCACATAATTCTCAACTGATTTAAAACAAATGCATTTGTCTATAAGGACCCCTCTAAATGTTATAAGTTTTGATAAATCTGAAGCTGCAGAAATGCAAATCCTTGAAATGCTTGAAATTCATTTGTATTTCAGACTGTATTTTACATTAAAGAAGAAAGCTGATTTGATGTCTGTTACTGTGAGCCCCTGCGCAGTACCCATTGAATGGAGCTTGGCTGTTCGCACTCTGAAGGATAAACCACCTAAGAAGCCCCACTGTGAGTTTGTGTGTGTACGTTTGCTTGTTCATTGATTTACTCGCACGAAGGCACATGTTATGTTCATATAAAAATGCAGGTGTGTATATTTGGAAAGCATGTGTGTGTGCGTGCGCGCATGCGTGTGTGTTGTGTGGAGTGCAGGCAAAGTCCTAACCATGGCTATCAGACAACTCAGGGGTTTGTATTTGAAGGGCAGAAGGGTAATATATCCCTCCTGAGACATTAATGAAGATTTGAAACAGTCGCTTGAGGCTCACTGATTTAATTAGCAGGTGTAAAACTGCTGTTGTGTTGCTTTGGGGTCTCAGCGGCCTGAAGATTCTCCTCTTATCCATCTCCAAATCTCCAAATCTCCAGGCTGTTTCCCTGTTATAAAGAAAGAAACACATTTTCAAACGAAAACAGAGACACAACATATGCAAGCACCTTCTGGAGGGATAAACATTGTCTGCTCAATTTCTAAATTAATTTTATAAATAAATGTTTTACTCTATTTTTTTTGTTTTACAAAATTCTGGATGGATAAATCCATTTTCAATCACACTTTTTATTTGTTGCAACATTTGTAAAACCATATCACCAAAAACCAAGTGTTCACTTTACTTCAGTTATGTACTGTATTTTTCTAATTTATTACTTATTACTGTAATATTTATAGGGAAACTAGTGCCTGGAAGATTTGTCTGTGTGGTAGAGTGTGGTTTGAACTATGATATACTTAAGGCATAGTTTACCTTAAAAAGAGCATTATTTCATAATTTACTTAACTTCATCTCATTTGACCTTCAACTGCAGAACACAAAAGAAGATATTTTGAAGAATGCTGGTAAACATACAAACATTAGACACCACTTACCGTCATTGTATGGACAAAACCACATTTCTCAAAATATTTTCTTTTGTGCTCTACAGATGTAACAGTCATATTCAGGTTTTGAAGGACATGAGGGTAAATAAATGATGTCCACATTTTAAATACACAGAGTAAACTCTGTAAATGTGTAACTTGAGTTAAAAGAATTTGACTTAAAAATTTGAATGTATAACATAAGTGATGACACACATCACTTATGTTATACATTCAATTTTTTAAGTCAAATTCTTTGAACTCAAGTTACACATTTACAGAGTTTACATCATACCTCATGCATCTATCAAATATTCTAGGCGCTAATTTATTATATTAAATAAGAAGAACATTTCATAGTTTACCTTGCTTTTTCGGTTAAAGTGTACACACAGGTTTATGGTGACTGCATTTTCGTAATGGTGTGCATGATCTAAAAAGATAGATAGTCTACCAGGCAAAGCAGCATTATAAAGTCATAAAGTGACATTTAAATCATTTAGACTGTGAAGTCAGTGGTCCCCATCCACACCTTTAAATTATTCACTTTGATTACAAAACACTCCCTCTAAAAAGTGTGCCAACTGAAGTAATGATGGTTCGCATGTAAAACTGGGTTGTGTGTGTGTGAGAGAGCTGCCCAATGTTTTGGGCTTTCTTTTGATTAGAGCTGTCTGTTGAATAAGCTTGATCTGAGGCAGGGTCTTCTGAAATGCTTCTTTTCTGCAGGGACCTCAAAAAAGAGCATGCCTGAGCTTTGGTGGAGAGGTTCTGGAAGAGAAGTTAGGATTCACACCTACACCGGTAACGCTGTAGACACCTATACTGGTCCTGCCTACGCTCCAGCATCCATCTACATTCTTAGGCTGAAATCGAACGAGCATGACACCCAGGTGTCTGCATACCTTCATGAAGGCACCGGGCCCTCTGGGGTTTTTCCGGAGCTGCCGTCCGACCCTAGAGTGCACACTTTGGGGGTAGGCATGACCAGTGTTACTTTAAGTTGGGCTCCGAGCTCTTCTGTTGTTGTTGAGGACGGTCGCCATGTTAAGCGTCCATATTACGAATACTGCGTCCTGGTTGACAGCAAACATAACCGCCGCAGTCTCTGCGCTGTTCGTGAGGGAGTCAAAAAAGAGAGGAAGGATGAACAGCTGAGGCAGAAGAGAGACAAACCAGGCAAGGAGATTGTGTGGGCACCACTTAAAGACTGGTGGTGGCAGCGATCAGATGCCCCTGTGGACAGTGAATCTTCTACCGCTTTGTTAGAAAACTCCGAGGACCCTGGATGCGTGTGCAAGGACGTGGAAAGTGTGTGCACAGTTTCCGACCTGCTTCCGGATACACAGTACTACTTTGATGTGTTTGTAGTGGACAGGGTTAATGGCACGAGCATGGCATACACGGGCACCTTCGCCCGCACACACGAAGAGGCTCGTCCGGCCATCATGTCCTTACGAGAGGGGCAGGTCAAATGGGTGACCCTGAGCAGGACCGGAAGCGGCCAACAGAGGGAACGGTTGTTCCAATTTAAACCTCGTGGGTGGCAGCAAAACGGCCTTCTAACCATGCACACTTGCAATGGCACCAGCAATGTCAAGGTTACCGTGTCCAGTAAAGATCAGGAGCTTACATCTCAGGAGGTAGGACACCAGCTGGCCCAGATATGGTTGCATGGTGGCCCATCATACCTCATCCAACTTCAAGCCTTAGCTCCAGACGTTTCCTCACTCCCAATCCCTAAAGGCGTTTCGGATAAATTCTGTCTCCGAATGCAGGCATCATCAGCTTACCATCGGCGAGCGGTGCCAGTGCTTCCTGCCACGCTCCAGATCAAGTCTTTCAACAAACTGCGGACCTGCAACTCTGTTACTATAGCATGGATGGGAACAGAAGAACGGAGCCTCTACTGTGTTTACCGAAGGCAGATTCCAAATGACGCAGGCAAACACAACTCTACGGACCGCTGCCTTGACCCAGAGTCCCGACCGGCCAACCAGAGAGTCCTTTGTAAGTACTTCCAGGAGCTCAATCCACGTCGAGCGGTCACGACAGCTGTGATTGGTGAACTGGATCCAGGAGCGCTGTACGTGTTTGATGTTTATCTTATGAGACGCTGGGGACTGCCAATTAAGTACCATAGTAAGATGATGAGAACCAGAAGCGAATGTTGAGTAATGGGTGGACATTACAGATATCAACTCTCGGTTGAGAAGGACTTAAGACATTAAGCCATGGTGAAGCCCAAGATAAGGCCAGAGAAGACACTGTCGGGCCAAGATCTGGTGTGGTGGAGGTCAAATGTGACCACCGACACATAAATACACTCAAGCAAGTCTACATAATCAATCAGATCACAGAGACCAATGCTATAACACACAGACACACAAAAATACAAAGAGAGGTGAGACCAAGTTCACACCAGCAAAAAGTAATTTACTGTACAATATCGATGTACTAATGTTTGTGTTGTTGTTGTTATGTGTGAAGCTGTCTCTGTTGGTAGTTATAAAGTATTGAGTGTCCGAAAAACAGAGAAACTCTCTCATCTCATACACAAAGGAAGACTGTGCCAAAATATGCAAAAGAAGCAGCTAGCGGGCTTTGAGGGCCAGCATTTAACAGAGCTGTGTAACAGATCTCTCAATCTGCCACCAGTATCAGAAGAATACACAGAGTGTGGGGGAGAGATGGAGGGAGAGAGAGAGAGGAGCGAAAGATTTGTGTGAAACCAGTGTGTTAAATATGCTCTGCTAAAGCATGCAGCAGGGAAATATAAGCTACCAATCTGATTCATTGTCTTTGTTGTGATCGTTGTGATGCGCTTCGGCGCGCTAATAAAAGAACAATAAACAGATTCGAAGATGTGTCAAGCTACTTTCATCAGGGTTGATGACATTTTGTTTCAGTTTGACAATGTTCAGGATGCTGCCCATACGAAAATGATGGTTTTGCCAATAGTAATCCATACACCAAAAGCACACTTTTACCTTAAAACAAACATGGTTAGTTTTCACAAGGCTGCATTTAAAATAAACTTAATGTGTTCAATTGGGAAATTGGCACATTCAGGTGTTACATTCGACAATTGAAAAGCAAAATGTATATGAAATTAATAATAGGTAGAATTCGTCAAAGACAGCATCATTACAGTACTCCAAACATCAGTAAGTTAATATCTATAGAACAGGTGTGTGAGAAAAAACTATATTTTTTATTTATAGAGTTTCCTCTGTCACACGTTACAGTTAACTTCCGGTCTGTGTTTGTTGATCGGTCTGGTTATAGCGATTTTAATTAATATTTTCTTGTATAACATTTTAAGTAAAAAAGTAATGTAAAAAAAGATTTATTCGGCATACAAACACATCAGTTATGACATAAGGTTTAATAAATTACAAAACTTTTAAAAATCTCTATTACAACATTGCTCAGGTGGCTCCCCCTGCAGTTCATACGTAGAACAAACATCTTTCAGAAATTATGTCCATGGTGGTTTTTTCACGGTGAGGATCTGAAAGCGTTTTCAGTAAATCTGATTATCAACGTACTTAAAAACATGACAAGACAACAACAATATTATTCAAGTCACTTTTTTATTTGCCTTTATGTTACAGAAATAAACATTGAGAGGGAATCATCATACAGCATTGCTACACCTAGAAA